>NW_027529183.1:1383801-1486212 GCF_008692635.1 Crocuta crocuta | reverse complement strand
CTTATTGCTAATGATATTTCCAGCCAAATGGAAAAAATTAAGCTAAAAAAAATAAAATAAATTAAAAAAATCATTGGAAAAAAAGATATATGTAATCCTGTGTTAATTTCATCATTATTTACAGTATCCAAGATAAAGAAAGAACCAAATGTTTGGTTTGATAGATGGATGGATGAATGGATAAAGGTGTGTTATAAATACATAATGGAATACTACTCAGTCATAAAAAAGGAATGAAATCTTACCATTTGCAACAATATAAGTGTACCTTGAGGGTATTTACTAAGTGAAATAAGTCAGAGAGGAAAATACCATATGATTTCACTTATATACAGAATCTTATAAAACAAACAAGAAAACAAAAAACAAAACAAAACTAATAGAGACCCAGAACAGATTGGTAGTTTTTAGAGGTGAAGGGAGTTGACGGTTGGGTAAAATGGGTAAAGAGAGTCAAGAGGTACAAACTTCCAGTTATAAAATAAATAAGTGGAAGGGATGTAATAAAGCAATGACTGCCATTAGTAATATTGTATTGTACATTTGAAAGTTGCTAAGTAAATCTTAAAATTTCTCATCACAGGAAAAATACTACAAAACTTTGCATGGTGACAGATGGTAACTAGACTTATTGTGGTGACCATTTCATAGATTATACAAATATTACATCAATATGTTGTATACCTGAATGTAATACAATGTTATATGCCAATTGTACCTCAGTCATAAAGAACATTATATATTAATGATAAAAAAAAGTATTTGGTAGAATTTACCAGTGAAGCCATATGTTCTGGGCCTTAAAGTTTTTGATTACTAGTTTAACCTCTTTACTTTTTTAAAAAAAATGTTCCTTTTTGAGAGAGAAAGTGAGCATGCACTTGAGTTGGGGAGGGGCAGAGAGAGAGGGGAACAGAGGATCTGAAGCGGGCTCTGCACTGATAGCAGAGAGCATGATGCGGGGCTTCAACTCATGATCCGTGAGATCATGGTCTGAGCTGAAGTCAGACGCTTAACTGAGCCACCCAGGCGTCCCAGTCTCTACTTTTAATAGGCCTCTCGAGTATCTGTTTTTCCCTGAGTCACTTGATATTTTGTGTGTTTCTAAGACTTGTCCATTTCATATAGGTTATCTAATTTTTGGCATACATTTATTCATGATCTTCTTTTTAACATTTTTTGAAAAAAAATTTTTTTTGAGAATGAGAGCAAGGAGAGGAGGGGCAGAGAGAGGGGGACAGAGGATCCAAAGCAGGTTCTGCGCTGATAGCAGCAAGCCCGATGTGGGGCCCGAATTTGAGAACTATGAGATCATGACCTGAGCTGGACTTAATCTGCTGAGCCACCCAGGCACCCAGTAATGTTCTTTTTTTTTGGTAATACTTTTTCTTTCTGTAAGGTTAGTAATAATGTCTCCATTTTCATTTCTGATTTTAGCAATTTGAGTATTCTTTCTCTCTTCTTTAGGTCTGCTAAATATTTGTAAATTTTGGTGTTCTTTTTGAAGAACGAGCTTTTGGTTTCATTGATTTTATTTTTAATTTTATCTTCATTCTGATATTTACTTCATTTCTTTTGGTAGTTTTGCATTTAATTTTCTTTTTTGAGTTCTCTTACTTTATTGTAAAGCTAGATTATTTGAGATCATTGTTCTTCTTCCTCTTCCTTCCTCTTTCTCTTCTCTGCATCTGTTTTCTCCTCACACCTCTTTTTTCCTACCCTTTCTTCCCTTTCTCCCCGTCTTTTCCTTCCTCTTTCCCCCTTTCCCTTCTTCTTTTTGCTTAGAGTCTCTGGATTTATTAAGTCAGTATCTCCAAAGAAAAAATTTTTTTCATGGTATGATTGGCAATTTAGCTGATGGACACCCATCTGAAATGATTTCCTTCCTCAAGTACACTCAGATTTTAAGGACTTACAGATAAAATTTCCCTCTGAGCTCTGCTTTTACTTTAGTCCCTATATTTTTGGCATTATTATTGTTTTTCATTCACCTCAAAGTATTTTTTAATTTCCCTTGCAGTTTCTTTGACTCATTGGGTACTTAAGAGTATGGTTTTTAATTTACACATAGTTGTGGATTTTCCATTTTCCCTTCTTGTAGTGATTTATGATTTCATTCCTTTCTAGTTAGAAACTATTCTCTGGATGATTTCAGTCTTAATTAATTTTCAAAACTTTTTTGTAGTATAACATATAGTCTGTTCTGGAGAATGAATGTTCCATGGTGCACTGGAGAGAACTATATTCTGCTTTTATTGAGTGGAATATCCTATAAATTACTGTTAGATCAAGTTGGTGTTTAATGTTGTCCAAGGACTTAATTTCCTTATTGATCTTCTGTCTAGTTATTCTATACATCATTTGAAGGGGGGTGTTGAAGTCTTTAACTGTTATTGTAGATTATTTCTCTATTCAATTCTGTCAATTTTTTTCCATATGTTTTTGCACTTTGTTATGAAGTGTATACATGTTTATATTTATTTCTTGATGGATTGACCCCTTTTTAAAATAGTTTATTGTCAAGTTGGTTTCCATATAAAACCCAGTGCTCATCCCAGCACATGCCCTCCTCCATGCCCATCACCCTCTTCCCCACCCCCACCAGCCCTCAGTTTGTTCTAGCATTCAAGAGTCTCTCATGGTTTGCCTCCCTCCCTCTCCCCGACTATTTTTCCCCATCTTTCCCCCCATGGTCCTCTGTTAAGTTCCTCCTAATTTTTCTATACGTGTAAACATATGGTATCTGTCCTTTTCTGTCTGACTTATTTCACTCAGGATAACACCCTCAAGTTCCATCCATGTTGCTACACATGGCCAGATTTCATTCTTTGTCATTGCCATGTAGTATTCCATTGTGTAGATAAACCATATCCCCTATGCATCAGCACTCCTGTATCCCTTGGGAAAATTCCTAGCAGTGCTATTGCTGGGTCATAGGGGAGTTCTATTAATTTTTTGAGGTACGCCAATGCTGTTTTCGAGTGGCTGCACCAGTTTACATTCCCACCGACAGTGTAGGAGGATGCCCGTTTCTCCACAATCTTGCCAGCTTCTAAGTCCTCTGATTTGTTCATTTTAGCAACTCTGACCGGTGTGGTGGTCTCTCAGTGTGGNAGTGAAGTCCCCTGCTATTAGCACATTCTTATCTATAAGATTGTTTCTGTTTGTGATTAATTGTTTTAAATATTTAGGTGGTCCCATTTTCGGTGCGTAGACATTTATAATTGGTAGTTCTTCTTGATGGATAGACCCTGTAATTATTATATAATGCCCTTCTTCATCCCTTGTTATTATCTTTAATTTAAAGTCCAGTTTGTCTGATATAAGTATAGCTACTCCAGTTTTCTTTTGATTTCCAGTAGCATGATATATATTTCCCCTTACTCTTAATCTGGAGGTATCTTCTAGTCTAAAATGATTTTCTTGTAGACAGCAAATAGATGGATTTTATTTTTTTATCCATTCTGCTACCCTGTGTCTTTTGATTGGAGCATTCAGCCCATTTACATTCAGTGTTATTATTGAAATATGTGGGTTTAGAGTCATTGTGTCATTTGTGGGATTCATGCTTGTGGTGGTGTCTCTAGCATCTTGCGTTCCTTGCAACATTTCCCTCAGAGAGTCCCCCTCAGGATTTCTTGTAGACTGGTTTGGTGGTGACAGATTCTTTCAATTTTTGTTTATTTGGAATTACTTTTATCTCTCCTTCTATTCTGAATGACAGGCTTGCTGGATAGAGGATTCTGGCTGCATATTATTTTCTGTTCATCACATTGAAGATCTCCTGTCATTCCTTTCTGGCCTGCCAAGTTTCAGTAGATAGGTCTGTCACCACTCTGATAGGTTTCCCTTTGTATGTTAGGACCCTTTTCTCCCTAGCTGCTTTCAAAATTCTCTCTCTGTCTTTCTATTTTGCCATTTCACTATGATACGTTGTGCAGAAGACTGATTCAAGTTACATCTGAGGTGAGTTCTCTGTGCCTTTTGGATTTTAACGTCTGTTTCCTTCCCCAGATTGGGGGAGTTCTCTGCTATAATTTGTTCCAGGACTCCTTTAGCGCCAGTTTGACCCCTTTTTTTGACACATAATGTCCTAATATGAGCTATTTTTAAATGGGTTTTGTTCAGTTACATTGAAAGACATTTTATTGGTTCCTTTTTAGATCGTGGTTGGAGATATTGGAACACTCTTTAAGATTCGTATTGGTCATACTAACTCCGGACTCTCCCCTTCCTGGCACTGTAAAGAGGTAAAGACATATCAAGACTCACATCCTTTGCAAAACCCCTCTGCAAATTCTGTTCAGCAGTTCAACGTCAAGGAGGCATTTCACACCTGTTATGAATTGATTGAGTCAAACCTAGAATCTCTTTTAGTCTGCGTATTTCTCAAAAAAAACAGTATCATATGTTCTGATTAATAATTTAACTCCTAATATCTTGTGGGAAGCACCTCAGCTGAATAATCCTTTTGCCTCTTTGCAAAGAAAAGGAAGTACTTGGGACTCTGTTTAAACTCTTCACTGTTGCTGCTGCTTCATCATTGTTGTCATCTTTTTTTTGCATGAATTATTATTATTTTTTTATTGAAGTACAGTTGAAATACAATGTTAAATTAGTTTCAGGTGTACAAAATAGTGTTTTGGGACTTATACTGCCTCTTGATACAGTTGCACTAGTGATAAAAAGGTGACTGGTGAGTGTTGTAAAAGTAGACCATTTGTATTGATGAAGTAATAATCTGTTAGACTTGAATGCCAGTTCTCAAATTTGGTCTATTCATGCTAAACAAATAATGCCACCTGAATACATTTACTTAGCAAAAATGGGCTTGAATTTTCTACCTTACTCAGAATTAAAAGTTTTACTAATTGCCATAATTAACAAAAAGTGGAGATCTTCAACAATGATCATCAAAAATCTTGTTTTCCATTTTTGTGTGTGGTGTATTTCCATCTTCTGTCTTTTCAAAATAAATGAACTTAGGTAAGCAAGTTTTTAAGATGCAAAGAGCATCTAGTCAAACTTCTGATATTCTTGGCAAACTTGTTCTACTGTTTTAAATATGTGAAGAAATTAATGAAAAATTTGTGGAAGATGAGGAATCCCTTAAAAATACTTTTATTCTATTAGCAGATACATATAGTTGTTAATAATGCCATCTTCTTTACGTTAAAGTCATAAGAATCCATGAAGGAAATTGAAAAAATAAAACTCACTTAATGAAAATATGAATGTAGAAGTTAGATTTCTTTTTTTTTAGTATTTTATTTATATCTGAGAGAGAGAGAGCAGGAGAGGGTCAGAGAGAGAGGGAGATACAGAATCTGAAACAGGCTCCAGGCTCTGAGCTGACAGTCAGCACAGAGCTTGACGCGGGGCTCGAACCCACGAACCATGAGATAATGACCTGAGCCGAAGTTGGATGCTTACCTGACTGAGCCACCCAGGCGCCCCTAGAAGTTAGATTTCAAAATTCAAAATTAATGCCTCACTTCTATATGAAATAATTCTCTTTTATGTTCTGGAGTTTTTGAAGTATGATATTCCAATTGACACTTATGTGATTATATATGATAATATATTTTATTTTTTGTCCTCTAGTAAGCTAACTTATGAAAATTATCATTAATCCTCCTGCCATCTGATCTGAGTGATAACCAATAAGAAATATTATATTCATTATATATATGCTTTTACATATTGCTTATACACACACAGACACACACACACACACACATACACACACAGACAGCTGGGATGTTGAGATAGTGGTTGAGTGATCTGAAAATATTTTATAATATTGCAGAGGAAAGACAAAAAGTTAGGTTGAACAGGGGTGGCTCAGTCGGTTAAGCGGCCAACTTTGGCTCAGGTCATGATCTCACGGTTCGTGGGTTCGAGTCCTGTGCCGGGCTCTGTGCTGACAGCCAGCTCAGAGACTGGAGCCTGCTTCTGATTCTGTGTCTCCCTCTCTCTCTGACTCTCCCCTACTCACGCTGCCTCTCTCTCTCTCTCTCTCTCTCTCTCTCTCAGCAATAAATAAAACATTAAAAAAAATTAGGCTGAACATTCCTGTTGTCTTTCTGTGGCGATCACTCTCTGTGAAGGCAACTTGTTTGCCTGAGTGTACATGGCTGTTTTTAGTACTGGTGAGAAAGAGAGATGTTCTTGATTTAAAGTCTTATTCTAGACAGGTAAAGCCTTTATATAATTTACTAACTTTGCCAAATTACATTGCTAGATAGTGGGCTGGGAATTTTCTGTTCAATTCTTATAGTTTAGATGTTTAACGTTTAAAATTTAAAATTTAAAGTAAGCCAACTTGTGCCCATAACTCAAATGGATTTGAATTAAAACATCTACTCCATTATAGCAATAATGATACACTATTTCCACACCTATAAAATAATCACATTACTTTTAGGACTTCAATCTTCGTTCTTTCAAGTTTAGTTAAGAAGAGTACAGAATAAAAAGTTTCAAATGGTGGTTTATTTTGTATTTCTCAGGTGATTTGCCTTGAGCTTTACTTAAAGTAACCAAGTCAAATAGTGCTGTCAGCAGCCTTGCAAGCCAATGGTAATTCTGGGTGATTTTTAGGAAGCCTTTCTAAAAGTGTGATTGTATCAAAATCACACAGGGTGTGAATTTATGAATGCAGATTTTTGGACCTTACCAAGATCCACAGAATTAGTAAGTTTAGGAGTCAAAAATCTACTTTTTTTTATATATAAATATGTATTTTATTTTATTTTACAAATAGTTTATTGTCAAATTAGTTTCCACATAACACTCAGTGCTCATCCCCACAAGTGTCCTCCTCCATGCCCATACCCCTCCCCCCCACATTCAAAAATCTGCTTTTAAAAGAACTTGATTTCTTAAACACATTAAAATAGGAAATCTCTGATTAAGGCATTTTAAAGGCTATAAGATGAATTTAAGAAATAAAATAACACTCACTGAAACTTTTAAAAGAATAATTATGTACCTACTCATGAAAAGGTAGATTCTAGAATCAGAAATAATAATTTCTCCTTTTTAATGATTTTTCGTATTCATCTGATCCTAACAGAATTTATTAACACCTTTGTTTAACTACAGGATAAATGGAATAGATATAATATGGCATAATAGGTACCCAAATTAAGAATTATTGCCTAAATTTCATTCATTGCTGAGGACCCACAGAGGAAACTATAAGTTTGAATCTGTAGGATGTGAAATCTAAGCTCATGCTAACATTTTATAAAGTCATTTTGAAATGAAAAATGTATTACTAAGAGATTAGAATAGAAAGTAATAGGTTTTTAAAAATTAGAAATATCTCTTTTTAAATGGGAAAATATTGATGAAAATTAGAAAGCTTGGGAGGAAATTGGCATGTTTAGAATTTCAGTATAAAGAAATTAAAAATAGAAAAATTTCAAAATAAAGAAAAGAAATGCCATTTTACTGGATTTGGCAATAAAAGTAGAAATTAGCACTTTTCTTGTCAAGTATTCAACAGCTTCTTGTATTAAAAAAAGTAACACGGTCTTCTGTGAGCTAAGTGTCAGGCTGGGATGAAAGCGTTTATTTGACTCTGATAAAGTATTCCTACATTTTTCACAAGAAATATTGTTGCTACTGTAGATACAGTTGTGGAACATGAATTCTGGAAAAAAGTTTTATATACCTGTTCACCGCTGGTTAGCACGAGATCAAGAGGATGGCGAAATCTGTCGAGAATTTCCAATTGTAAACAAAGGACAACCCATGCTTCCAGGTAGGGAAAATCCAACTATTCAGCTCCAGGCAGCACAGATTAAACTTGAGGCCCAAGTGCTGAAGGACAGGGAACTCGATAAGTACATATTGCATAAATGAATAGATGAACAAATGAATGATTAAACAACTGCTCATTTCTTACCAGTTGTCGCTGCTGCTGTGATGTAACTGCATCTCAATACGGCTTAGTTGCTTCATGCGCGGACATTAAGGAATATGTTTTTGTCAACAGTTAGCCCTGGAGGGAGGTCAAATGAAATGCCTCTTAATCAAAACAAGAAAATTAGTTTTTAAAAGGCTCTGAGAAAATTGAAAGCCCAATAATTAATCCAGGGCTAAGAAATGCAAGTCAATGTATACTTTCCCTACCATCTTCTACCTGATTTTTGAAAATTTTTCTACTCCTAAAGGAATGAAAACAGAACTGCTCAATGACTTTTTAAGCATTTGACCAAAAGCAGAGGCGTGTTCAAGCCTTATGTAGCCATGACTGAGAACTAGGCTCTGCTCAGGGTTAGAGTCACTGTGTGCTGCACTATTCGGGGCGACTCTGTCGGTAAGAGCTGTTTGCTCTTGTGTCTGCTGGCCTCTGTTTTGGAAGAGAATAGGAAAACAGTAAATAAGAATTATTAAATTGGTAATTTAAGTTTTAAATGAGTAAAAATAAGTTTTTCTCCAATCCAGAATATTTTCAATCCAAACTGTGATATCTTAGTTTTCTAAAGCAATAAATTATAATAAATATTACGTGAAGATTAAGACGAGTTCCATAATGTCGTATAATCTATCATTAGGCACATAATAACCTGTGTAACTTTTTTAGGAAATGTAGATAAGTAAAACATTTGCAGAGGCTGTTGATTCTTTCTTTTTTTTTTTTTTTTTAATGTTTACTTATTTTTGAGAGAGAAAGTGTGTGAGCTGGGAAGGAGCAGAGAGAGAGGGAGATACAGAATCCAAAGCAACTTCCAGGCTCTGAGCTGTCAGCACAGACAGAGCCTGATGTGGGGTTCGAACCCATGAATTGTGAGATCGTGACCTGAGCCGAAGTCAGATGCTTAACTGACTGAACCATCTGGCACCCTGATTCCTTTGTGGTTTTTAACGAAGGTGTAATAAACTGTTAAATTTTTGAAGTTAAAATATTTTTGAAAATATATGAATAGTTCCATTTGCTGAAAAGTGAAGGCTTGTATGAGCATTGTTCTCACTGTTCATAAGCATTTTTATCCCCCTTTATAAGTATTCTCAACATTCTTCTTCAGCAGCCTGTTTACTTCACCAAGAAGGAGACATGGGCTGGGTGTCCTTTTCCTACCTATATTAGTCATGATGAAGGGGTCATTTTTTGTCTCATATTTTAATTATAAAATTGTGTTCATAGGAGGCCTCTTCTTCAAATACGTACTCACTTCCCTTGCTTTGTTTGTAGTACTTGATACTTCTAGTTTATTAATAAACATTACCCTCCCCAACTTTCTTCGTATGGCTTGGAGGAATCTCTTATGTCTTCTCTGTGCTATCTGTACCCTCTTATGTGCTGTTAATAAACTTGATTAGCCTTTAATTATCTAAATCTCATTGGTAGGCATAACAAATGATAGCTGATTGTAGCCATATTTTTGTTTAATACTCTAGCACAGATTGGTGCCATGTATGAAATATTGTCATTACAGACAAGTAGCAGCTTTCTCTCAGGATAGATACATCAGTTCTAGATGGTATAAATAAGGAAAGACTGGATTAGTGTCTCTTTTGGTATGTTCAGTATCTTTGAGTCCATAGTTAGGGCAATATTTATCATTTAAGGTGAAAAAGAGCCTAAAACTGTTTGCCTGGTTAAGCAGTACACTATCACATGCACCTGAAAAAATGTTTTATATTTATGGAATTATTAGTGGATAAAGGTTGCTGAGACAACCAGAGTAAAACGGGACTTTCTCAGGCTGTGTGAGGTATTTATTTTTAATCTTATCTTTTTTTTTTTAAATGTTTTATTTATTTTTAGGAGAGGGAGAGAGAGACAGTGTGAGCAGGGAAGGGTCAGAGAGAGAGGGGGTCACAGACTGAAACAGGCTCCAGGGTCTTAGCTGGCAGTCCGCACAGAGCCTGACGCGGGGCTCGAACCCACGAACCGCGAGATCATGACCTAAGCGAAAGTTTGACGCTTAACCGATAAGACACCATCTTATCTTAATTATGTTAACACAAACATAATAAAACTCACTAAACATTTTTAAGTGCACATTTCAGGAATATTAAGTATATTCACATTGTTGTACAATAGATCTCTAGGACTTTTTCATCTTACAAAACTGAAATTTTATGTCTTCTTGGGTGAATTTTGGCAGATTGTATGTTTCAGAATTGGTCTGCTTTATCTACGTTATCAAATATGTGAACATAGGGTTGTTCATAGCATTTCTTTAGTCATTTTAATTTTCCATGGGAACTGTAGTGACAGTTCCTCTTTAATTTCTGATATTAGGAATTTGTATTCTCTCTCTCTCTCTCTTTTTTCTCAGTTAGCCTGGCAAGAGGCTTATTGATTTTATCAGTCTTTTCAAAGAAGCAGGTTTTCATATCATTGAGTTTCTTCCTTGATTTCTTATTTTCAATTTCATTGATTTCTGCTCTAAGTCTTATTTCTTTACTTCTTGTCTTACTTTGGGTTTAATTTGCTCTTCTTTTTCTAGTTTCCCAGGGTGGAAACATAGTGATTGATTTTAGACATTTCTTCTTTTCTAATGTATGCATTTAGTGCTCTAAATCCCTCAGCATTGCTTTTTCTCCATTCCACAATTTTTGATGTGTTTTTATTTTAATTAGTTTCAAAATATGTTATTTATCTTTATTTTTTAAAGTCAAATTAAAAAAAATTGTAATGTTTATTTATTTATTTTGAGAGAGAGCGAGCACAGGCAGGGCAGGGGCAGAAAGAGAGGGAGAGAGCATTCCAAGCAGGTTACATACTGCCCGCACGGAGCTGGACACNTCCAGGCTCTGAGCTGTCAGCAAAGAGCCTGACACAGGGCTCGAACTCATGAGTCATGAGATCGTGACCTGAGCCACCCAAGCACCCCCTTTAATTTTTCTTAACATATATTTCTTAATTTAANCACGGAGCTGGACACGGGGCTCAAATTCATGAACCGTGAGATCATGACCTGAGCTGAAACCAAGAGTCGGTCACTTACTGGACTGAGCCACTCAGGCACCTCAGGTTCAAAGTATTTTAAAATTTTGTTTCAGATTACTTCTTTGACCCATGTGTTATTTAGAAGGGTGTTATTTGATCTCTATGTATTATTGAATTTTTCAATTATCTATTTGTTACTAATTTCTAGTTTAATTATACTATAGAGTGAGAGAGGAAGATTTCTGTTCTTTTAAATCTGTTAATAACAGGTTTGCTTTATGTCCCAGACTGTGGTCTATCTGGTTGAATATGCCATATAACCATGGGAAGGATATGTGTTCTGTTGTCAGATGAAGTAATCTGTAGATGTGAATTATAAATGGTTGATAACATTGTTATTGAATTCACTTATGTCCTTATTGATTTCCTACCTGCTCATTCTGTCCATTTCTGAGAGAGGGGTATTGAAGTCTCCAACTATGGTAGCAGATACATCTGTGTTTCCTTGCAATTCTATCAGTTTTTGCCTCACATGGATTGATGCTCTGTTGTTAGGCACATACATATGAATATCATGTCTTCTTGGAGAACTGACCTTTTTATCATTATGTAATGACCTTCTTATTTCCTTGCTTTGATACCTGCTCTGGCTGAAATTAATATAGCTACTCCTGCTTTCTTTTGATTAATTTAACATGGTATATTTTTCTCCATCCATTTACTTTTATTTATTTATTTGTTATTTATTATTTATTTATTTTTAAATTTATTTTTGAGAGAGAGAGAGGCAAACCATGAGTGGGAGAGGAGAACACACACACACNAATACCCAGTGCTCATTACAAAGTGCCCTCCTTAATAGCCATTACTCATCTAGCCCATCTCCCACCCACCTCCCTCTATCAACCCTTAGTTTGTTCTCTATTGTAAAGAGTCTCTTGTGGTTTCTTTCCCTCTCTCCTCCTTGCCCCCCCCCCGCTCACAATATGTTCTTCCATTTTGTTTCTTAAATTCCACGTATGATTTGAATTATATGGTATTTGTCTTTTCTCATTGACTTATTTTGCTTGATATAATACATTCTATCTCTACCTATATTGTTGCAAATGCAAGATTTCGTTCTTTTTGGTGGCTGAATAATATTTCATTACACACACACACCACATCTTCTTTATCCATTCATCAGTCGTTGGACATTTGGGCTCTCTACATAGTTTGGCTGTTGTTGATAATGCTGCTATAAACATTGGGGTGCCCTTCAGGTCTGTATTTTTGTATGCTTTGGGTAAATACCTAATAGAAGAATTGCTGGTTTGTAGGGTAGTCCCCTGTTTTTCGTGTTTTGAGATACATCCATACTATTTTACAGAGTAGCTGCATCAGTTTGCATTCCCAGCAGCAGTGCAAGAAGGCTCCTCTTTCTCAGCATCCTTGCCAACATCTGTTGTTTACTGTGTTGTTAATTTTTGCCATTCTGACAGGTGGGAGGTGGTATCTCATTGTGGTTTTGATTTGTATTTCCCTGATGACAAGTGATGTTGAGCATCTTTTCATGTGTCTGTTAGCCATCTGGATGTCTTCTTTGGAAAAGTGTCTATTGTGTCTTCTGACTATTTCTTAATTGGGTTGTTTGTCTTTTGGGTGTTAAGTTTGCTAAGTTCTTTATAGATTTTGGATCTATCTGAACAGATCAGATATGTCATTTGCAAGTATCTTCTCTCATTCTGTAGGCTGCCTTTAAGTTTGTTGATTGTTTCTTTCACTGTGAAAAAGCTTTTTATCTTGATGAAGCCCTAATAGTTCATTTTTGCTTCCTTTCCCTTGCCGTCAGCGCCGTGTCTAGTGAGAAGTTGCTCTGGCTGAGGAAAAAGAGATTGCTGCCTGTGTTCTCCTTTAGGATTTTGATGGTTTCCTGTATTACATTTACATCTTTCATCCATTTGAATTTATCTTTGTGTATTGTTATGCCTGATTCGCGAGTCTCCTGAGACCCCCAAGGAGCTGACACCGATGGAAGTACAAAAGGGTCTTTATTACAATCTCAAGCAGGAACTCCAATGCACCCTGATGCAGTGGTGATGGTATGGAGCCCCGAACTCATGATCGCAGGGCTTTTTATTGTGATTACAGTGGAATTTGGGGTGTTCCAGCTTGCAGCCTCCTGGCAGCCTCCTGATAGGTACAGGCTGTCTTGTCAGCACCCGATTGGTTTGGCCCATCTGGCCTGACTGCAGACTGCCAACTGGAACGTCTTGGGATATAGGCACCTGTTTTAAACTGATTGGCTGTTGCCGTTGCTAGGGAAGCAACTAAGGGCAGAACCTGGGACTGGGTTCGGGCGGGCCTAGTTCGCTCTCAAGATGGAGGTTTATTCTAAAATGGAATCAGTTAGATTTAGGTATTACGGTATGATGTAAGAGAGTGGTTCCCATTTCATTCTTCTGCACTTTACATCCAGTTTCCCTGACACCATTTGTTGAAGAGACTGTCTTTTTTCCACTAGATATTCTTTCTTGCTTTGTTGAAAGTTAGTTGGCTATATAGCTGTGGATACATTTCTGGATTTTCTATTCTGTTCCATTGATCTATGTGTCTGTTTTTGTATTAGTACCATATTGTCTTGATGTCTATGGTTTTGTAAATAGCTTGAAATCTGGAATTGTGATGCCTTTGTTTTTCTTTTTCAGGATTGATTTGGCTACTCGGGGTCTTTTGTGAGTCCATACAAATTTTAGGGTTATTTGTTCCAGCTCTGAAAAATGCTGGTGGTATGTTGATAGGGATTGCATTAAATGTGTTGATTGTTTGGGTAGTATAAACATTTTAACAATGTGTCTTCTTTTAATCCATGAGCATGGAATGCTTTTCCATTTCATTGTATTCTCTTCAATTCCCTTCCTAAGACTTCTGTAGTTTTCAGAGTATAGATCTTTTATCTCTTTGGTTAGGGTCATTCCTGGGTATCTAATTGTTTTGGTGCAATTGCAAATGGGATTGATTACTTGATTTCTTTTTCTGCTGCTTCATTGTTCGTGTATAGAAATGCAACAGGTTTCTGCACATTGATTTTATGTCCTGCAACTTTGCTGAATTCATGTATTACTTTTGGCAAATTTTTGGTGAAGTCTTTCAGGTTTTCTGCATACAGTATCATGTTGTCTGCAAATAGTGAAGGTTTGACTCCTCCTTGATCATTTGGATAACTTGGATGTCTCTTTTTTTGTTGTCTGATTGCTGAGGCTGACTTTCAGTACTGTTCTCCTATGGAGAATGTTTCTATTTTTGCCTTAACAGGCAGTTCACCACTGGTTAGTTTCCACCTGTTACCTGTGGGCTGTGGTTCCAGTGTCCATTTAAAGCCTCTGTAGAGCTTTTCAGGTCTGCCCTATGTGGATACTATTCACTGGTGAATCTGGGGCCTTGGTGGAGATTTATCTGTTAGTTTAGATATCAAAGTCTTTGGTGTGCTGCATAGGATTAGAGTCATGTATCTTTAGCTTAAGGATGAGCTCAGGAGTTAAAGAGCTTTTGGGGTTTTCTTTTCTTCTATGACCCTCTTTGGTACTTTGGAGTTCCCTGGCTTCTAGTTTAGGTTGCTTAGCTGGTATTATGTTTTTCCTATTTGCGGTGCATGTATGCAGTCTTCTGTGTCCAGAGCTAAGCAGTGGTAGGACAGAGGGCAAAGAAAGCAGTGGAATTTGGCCTCACCCTACTGAAGCCCAGATCCTCTGAACAGAGGCAGACGTTCTCCCTCAGAGTGTGGGTTCCTGTGTGCTTCTGTGCTCAGGCACTGGCATGTGAGAGGATGAAGAAATGAAAGAGAAAATAAAATAGTGTAAACTCTCTACTGTCTCTGTATGTTAGGAACTTTCTTTCCTGTGTTTTAAGCCTGAGCAAGAGGGCTCTCCGGGATTCCTGTGTCTGAACTCCAGTGCTCATTTCCAGGTTTTCGGTGAACTGAGTCCTGGATGGGAGATGCCAGAAGATAAAAAATGATAAACACACTGCCACTTGGTAATCAAATTCTGGTCTTTTCCCTGAATCTTCCTGCTACTTTTTACTCTTCAGCATCTTCATATAGATGTCACAACCATTTGGTCAAGAGTTTATAGCTGTGTTCAGTGGGAGGGACTGGGTAGAGTATGTTATTGCAATTTAACTGGAGCTGGAACTCTTGATTACGTAGAAGTAATTTTTCTATCATATGAATAATGCTTGGCATATAAAGTTTATTTTTCTTCTGTTGTCAGTGACAGCATATGAAGTGCGTGTGGCCACAGGTGAGCTTTGGAACGCTGGGACATTAGCAAATGTCTACATTTCTGTCTATGGGGAAAAGGGAGATTCAGGATCCAGACAACTATTTCGATCAAAGAGCTCCTTCAGTTTTTTAAGAGGACAAGTAAGTGATAAAGTCCTTTGTTTGTTTTTTAATGTGGTAAAAAAAATAAATAGAATTTACCATCTTAACTGTTCTTGACTTCACAGTTCACTAGTATTAAATATATTCACATTGTTATGCAACAGATCTCCAGAAGTTTTTCATCTTGCAGAACTGCAACTCTATACTCATTAAACAACTCCATATTTACCCCTCCCCTCATTCCTTGGAAACCACCATTCTACTTTCTGTTTCTATAAATTTGACTACTGTAGATATCTCAAATAATTGGAATCATAAAGTAGTTTTTTTTCTTTTTAGTTTTAGGAGTAGAATTTAGTGATCCGTCACTTACATATAATACCCAGTGCTCATCACAAGTGACCTCCTTAATACTCATCATCCATTTAGCCCATTCCTCCCACCAATCTCCCCTCCTGCAACCCTGTTTGTTCTCTGTACTTAAGAGTCTTTTATGGTTTGCCATCCTCTCTTTTTTTTTCTTCCCCTATATCCATCTGTTTTGTTTCTTAATTCTTTGTATGAGTGAAATCATATGATATTTGTCTTTCTTTGACTGACTCGTTTCACTTGGTATAATACACTATAGCTCCACCCATGTTGTTGCAAATGGCAAGATTTGCAAATAGCAAGAATAGAAAACCCAGAAATGGATCTATAACTATATGGTCAACTAATCTTTGACAAAGATAGGAATATCCTATCTTAGAAGGAATATCCTATCTTAGAAGGAATATCCAATGGAAGAAAGACAGTCTGTTTAACAAATGGTGCTGGGAGCACTGGAAAGCAACATGCAGAAGAATGAACCTGGACCACTTTCTTATACCATATACAAAAATATATTCAAAATTGATGAAAGACCTAAACGTGAGACAGGAAACTCTAAAATCCTAGAGGACAACACAGGCAGCAGTTGACCTCAGCCAGAGCAACTTCTTATTAGACATGTCACTGAAGGCAAGGGAAACAAAAACAAATGTGAACTATTGAGACTTCTTCAAGATAAAAAGCTTCTACACAATGAAGGGAACAATCAACAAAGCTAAAAGGCAGCCTATGGAATGGGAGAAGGTATTTCCAAACTACATATCTGATAAAGGGTTAGTATCCATATCTGTAAAGAAGTTATCAAACTCAACACCCAAAAAACAAATAATCCAGTTAAGAAATAGACATAATAAGCAGACATTTTTCCAAAGAAGACATCCTGATGGTAATAGACACATGCAAAGTTGCTCAACATCACTTAATCATCAGGGAAATACAAATCAAAACTATAATGAGATACCACCTCACACGTGTCAGAATGGCTAAAATTAACAACACAGGAAGTGATGGATGTTGGCAAGGATGTGGAGAAATGCAAACCCTCTTACACTGTTGGTAGGAATGCAAACTGATGCAGCCACTCTGGAAAACAGTATGGAGGTTTTCTGAAAATTTAAAAAGAGGAAGTGTCCTTAGACTCTGCAATTGCACTATTAGGTATTTACTGAAAGGATACAAAAATACTGATTTGAAGAGGTACATACAACCCAATGTTGGTAGCAGCATTATCAACAACAGCCAGACTATGGAGAGAGCCCAAATGTCAGCCAACTGATGGAGAGATCTCTCTCTCTCTCTCTCTCTCTCTCTCTCCTCTCTCTCTCTCTTTCTCTATATATACATGGAATATTACTCAGCCATCAAAAACAATGAAATCTTGCCATTTGCAGTGACATCGTTGGAGCTTCAGTATATTATGCTAAGTGAAACAAGTCTTTCAGAGAAAGACAAATACCATATGATTTCACTTATATGTAAAATTTATTTGTTAGCTAACTAGAATTTAAATAAAAACTTGAAATTAAAAAATTTTCAGAGATCTTTATTTCTTTAAGTTTGGTTCCTGGAATTTATTTTGTTTTTCTGACTGGGCTATGTTTCCCTCTTTACGTGCCCTGTGATCTTTTCTTGAGATTTGGCATTTGAAAAACTACTATCTTACTTGTCTTAATGGACTGCAGTGTGAAGGGAAGACCCTCACGCATGAGCCTGGTTAGAGTTTCCAGGGCCTCTCATGCTTTTTTTTTGACTGTGTATCATTTCTGGTCTTATTTACATGTTTTTCCCTGTCTTAATTTCCCTAAGCTGCTTGCTCCTGTTGCTTCTCCAGTGCTCAGATTCTCTTGTATGCTGTCCGTGTCTTCCCGCTGTATTTCACAGCCTTTGTAGCTCTGACATGCCACAGCACTCTGTTTTCATGGACTTCCAAACTCTGCTGCCATTAGTACTTGAGTTAAGTGAGAGAGAATCAGTTCTTTGGGCAGCCCCAAGCCAGAGTTTTGTTTGCATTGTCTGCTCTTTTATTTCTGTCCCGAGAGAGGATGTAGGGTATGGAAGGTTTCCTCCCTGCTACAGTGCACTATGCCAAGTAGGGGGAAGGCTGTGAGCATGCAAAAAGTCACAAATTTCCCTACTTCTTTTGATGGTGTCCTTTTTTTTTTTTTATTATGCATTGGAGTGGGTACTGACGCTCTCATCTGGTGTCCAGAATTTGCACAGAAGTGTTCTAGCCTATATTTTATTGTTAAAGTGGTATCTCCATTGGGGAGTGAGGGCTTGGTTTTCTCTAGTCCATCATCTTGGTGAAGTCACTTCCTATTGTCTGATTTTTAAATCTAATTTTATATTGTTAAATGAGGTATACTATTATATAACAACTTTCTTAGAGAGTGACTTCTAAGGATAAAGTAAAATGTGTGAAAATGTTTCAAAGTGTATAATTTACTATCTACTGAAAACCTAATTTTTAAAAAATTTCTGGATTATTTTCAACAGATATGTACATCATATATTTTTCTTACATTTTAACCTATATGTAATTATCTTAGATTTTATCAAAAGAACTCTGAACGCCTTACTTCTACCCATATTCTGAATATGTAAACCTTTAGAGCACAAACATGAATAATTTTTATTGTAGCAGCACATTGGGACTTCAGGTACATGCTATAAATTTCCAATAATATTTGCACCAATATCCTAAAATTACTTTAGAAACATTATATTTGTCAATGGCTCATAAGCACTGATTTAAAAGTTCCATCCTTAGAAAGGTAAGAGTTGGTTGTATTCAAAGGAATGACAACTTTTAGTATATTTTATAATTATTGCCTTTATATTATTATTATTTGAAACCTCTATTTATAGAGAGTCCCCAAATTTATGTTTTCATAATGAAATATTGGCAAATGTTTCACAACATGGTGTGTGTGTGGGTATGTTCTACAGATTAATATTGTTTTACCTTTAAATAACTTAGACAGATTTGTGTGAGGGGAATAAGCTTAGGAATTCCCTGAGCTTGCACTGATGGGTTAACAAGGCATAAAGAATTAGAAAGCCACAGGATGTATACACTGAAGTTTGGATAAACAAGATTAGGTAAATAAGGTTGGGTAAACGGGACAAAGGCCCCCAGAATAGGTAAAGTAGGGCAGAGATCCCAGTATAGGACAAAGGTATAGGAATAGGGAATCGTAGGATGAAAACATCCAAGATGAGGTAAACAAGATTAGATATTCAGGGTGGAAATGCCCCCCAACTTAGTACCATAGCAGAAAGTGGTTTTCACAAGGACCAAATTAGGTAAACATGTAAATAGGGCTATAGAAGGCTGCAGGGCGAAGCTGCCCAGAGCAGAGCTACTTAGCAAAAGAAAGGTGCCTGTGGACCCTGAGGTGGCATGCTCGTCTTTCTTGTCCTCTAGGCCAGTTTAGGTAAACAGAGGTGGTGCCTCACGTCTGCTGTAAACAAATTCCCGCTTGTGCCAGGATTTTGTTTTGGGTTAACTCAAACCCCTAACCCCCCAGATCTTCAAAACCCCCTTTCCCTCATGTCCATGAGTTAATGTTCCTGATTTCATTGTTTCTTTGTGCAGGTCCATCACCGTGTTTGTAAACCTTCTCATCCTAATAAAAACAGAGCAAGCTCCCTTACTTGGGGCTCTTATGTTCTCCTGGACATTAAGCTCTCTTGCATTTTTAATCCTCCATCCTGCTTTCTTGCTGGACAAGAAAGAACTCTGTGACGTTTGTGTATTTACTTAATGATCCTGATTATTTTCACAATTTTTAGTGTATCTTAATTTATAATCTTGTAACAAATCAGACTCATAGTCCAGATGTAATAATACTTTTTTGATTTGTTACAGACTGACACCTTCTCCCTAGAAGCTGTGCACCTTGGGGCTCTGTATAAGATTGTCATAGGCCATGATGGACTTGGCCCAGGTAAGAGTCTTACATTGGTAGGTATTCAAGGTTTGATTCCTTTCTCGTCATGTAAAACTCTGTACAAATTTAGATAATAATTGTAGGAAACTTATAATAAATTCATCTTTAGGTATTGATGATTTGAAATTAAAATCTTGAAGCCAAATATTCTTTTTTTTTAAATATACAAGGGTATATTTATACAAGGGTATATAAATCAAGGGTAAAGGTGTACATATAATAATATGTGATTAGGAATAAAAGACTGAGGCACACTCCTACCATATGATGCAGCCATTCTCCTGTATCACTCTGTGAGTGATACAGAGTCCTGCACACAAATGCTCTTAGCAGCTTTTTTTTTCTGAGTTGATTTATTTATTTTGATGGGGGGTGAGGGGCAGAGAGAGAGAGAATCCCAAGCAGGCTCCGTGCTGCCAGCACAGAAGCCAACGCAGGGCTCGATCCCATGAACCATGAGACCACGACCTGAGCTGAGATCAAGAGCCGGACACTCAACCCAACTCTTGAGCCTCCCAGCGCCCCTCGCAGCAGCTTTACCAGCCAGTCCCACACTGTGTGGCACACTGGGATATTACTCAATAAAACAGAATGAGCTGAGACATACAATGAGATTCATCCATTTAAACAGAAGATACTTCGGGCCACCTGGGTGGCTCAGTCGGTTGAACGTCAGACTTCAGCTCAGGTCGTGATCCCACAGTTCATGAGCTTGAGCCCCGTGTCAGGCTCGTGCTGACAACTCAGAGCCTGGAGCCTGTGAAGCCAAATATTCTTTAAATTTTAAGTAGATGTGTATGTTTTTAATGACATAGACTTGTTCAAGGGGATGCTCTGCCTAGAATGCTCGAATGAGTGATGCATGAAGAGCGGGGGGAGGTGGGGGGATTCAGGGTCTGCATACTGTGGCACATGGCAGTGCTGTAGCCCTAGCATGGCACTCGTGGGCAGGGCATCCGTGTCTGCTGGCAGTGACACTCCAAGAAGTCCAACAACAATGCCAGCAGTGGCATGTTACCTGTTAAGGAGGCCGTGTTGGTCGCAAGTTCTCAGCCGTGTTGTCTGCTGCCACTTTGTATAGGCTTCTTCCTCAGTTTTCCCATCAGCTCTGTGAGTGACCTACATCTTTCCAGCAAATACGTTTTCTGTTACTGTGAAATAACCATAAGATAAACAGAATTCTTTAACAAAAGATAAGAGTACTAAAGTGTGCATACCACAATAAGGATAAAAAATTAAAAAGCATCAAATAAGAGGATAAGCTCTTTTACTAAAAAGTATCAATGCATAATTTTCAAAGTGTTAAGAAGAAAGTTTTCTTACCAGCATATACTGACAGTGTGTTTAAATAGTTAATGAGAGAGTCAGCACGGTGAAAAAATGGCTCACAGGAAGTTGCATGAAGCTGAAAAATATATTCATATAGTCAGTGAAAACAAAAAGAATGGTGAATAAGATTGATAAATTAAAAATGTGGCTAATCTTCTAAGACAGTAATACCTACCTGTTATGTTGTCTTTTCTCTTGGATGTAATTTGTTTATATTTTGACGAGACTCAAATCTTTTGCAGTTCATTTCCTGCCAGTTGATGTCTAATTTTACAATCAGGGCCCGAATACTGTACACTTCTGCAGGGAGTCGGGTGACTCTATGACAGGCTTGTGAGACTGTGCTCGAGTACAGCATTAGTGGGACATGTCAGTGTGCCCAAGCTAACACTTGCATGTCAGCTAATTCAGTTTTGTAAATATCTTTGGTGGGTCTGCTATGTACAAAGTGCTGTACTGAGTACTTTCTGTAGTAAATACAAGGATGACCAACATGGACTACCTGCCTGTTAGCCTACCAAGAGCTAGCAAGATGATTTTAAATCCTGAGAGGTTTGTAACAACATTTTG
Source organism: Crocuta crocuta (assembly GCF_008692635.1). Taxonomy (NCBI): domain Eukaryota; kingdom Metazoa; phylum Chordata; class Mammalia; order Carnivora; family Hyaenidae; genus Crocuta; species Crocuta crocuta. The sequence goes on along the minus strand of NW_027529183.1, from coordinate 1,464,716 downwards.
CTTCCTAATTATAGTTGAAAGTCCTGTCTTTTTTTCCTCCAAAATTCTGATTTTCCTAGTTTATCTAAATGGGATCTAAGTAACTGAGATACCATGCTGTGATGTAATGAAGAGAATATTAGCATCTTAGCCAGCAACATAGATTTGAATCTGTCGATTTTTTGATCCTGAGCAAATCACTTAACCTCTCTGAGTTTCAGTTCATCCTCTGTAAAATGAGATGATACCTCATATAGTATCATCCTTACATTATTGTAAGGATTACGTGAGGTTGTTTATGAATGGCAAAGCAGTATACATTTGACAGTAAATTATCAAGAAGTAGTCATTAGAATTTCTTAAATTACATTTTATTTTTAATTTAATTTTTATTTTTTAAAATGTGATATTTAATCTTTATTTACAGGACAGTGCAGTATATGAGATTCCACACAGAAATAGGAAACCCACTGAGAGGACCAGCTTCATACAATTTGTATAGCTGAGAATTGTTCAAGTATAGTTTCCATTCTAAAAAGTGCTACAATAACAAAACACATTTAAAAAGAATTCTTTGTAGAGAAACACTAAGACAGACTTACACCAAATATAGGATGCAACAAGCAACTTGATGCCTCAGCTGTGCCCTTTAAAACTTAAAGGTGTCATCCTACAAGTGCCCTCCTCCATGCCCATCTCTGGGGAGGAACACCGGGTGTTATATGGAAACCAACTTGACAATAAACTATTTGTAAAAAAAAAAAAAAAAAGTTAAAGGTGTCAGGAGGGCCATCCTGATCTTGGGATGGATGGCCTTCAGAGGTAGTTTCTGGCCCAACATTCTGATTTAAATTACATTTTAAATACCAATTCAATATGCTGTTTTGTAAGGTTAATCTGTTTTCTTTCTTTAAAAAATATTTTTTTAATCTTTTATTTGTTTCTGAAAGAGAGACAGTGTGAGCAGGGGAGGGTCAGATAGAGAGAGAGACACAGAATCTGAAGCAGGCTCCAGGCTCTGAGCTGCTAACACAACACCCATTCCGCAGCCCATGGACCAAGGAGCCGTTTCAACTTATAAGTCTTATTATTTTAAAAATACATGTCATAAGGCACTAGCTGCCATAGATAGTGATTTCTCTGAAAATCTGGGCAAAGTAAATTGGAAACCTTCTGGAAAGGATTCACCATTCTAGATGCCATTAAGAACACTTGTACTTCACGGGAAGAGGTCAAAATATCAGAATCAGTAGGAGTTTGGAAGACAGTGATTCCAATCCTCATGGACGACTTTGAAGGCGTCAAGATGTCAGTGGAGGGAGTGAGTGCAGATGTGGTGGAAACAGCAAGAGAACTAGAACTAGAAGCAGAGCCTGAAGAGGAGACTAAATTGCTGCAGTCTCACGACAAAACTTCTACCGATGACGAGTTGCTTCTTGTGGATGAGCAAACAGTTAGTTTCTCGAGATGGACTCTACCCTCCGTGAGGATGCTGGACAGACTGTTGAAATGACAGCAAAGGATTTAGGACATTACACAAAATTAGTTGATAAATCAGCAACAGGATTTGAAAGAATTGGCTTCAATTTTGAAAGAAGTTCGACTGGGGGTAAAATGCTACCTCACAGCATCGCATCCTACAGAGAAGTCATTTGTGAGAGTCGATCGATGTGGCAAACTTCATTGTCCTGTTTTTTTAAATTGTCAGAGCTGCCCTAGCCTTAGCGGCCACTACCCTGATTAGGCAGCAGCCACCAACACTGAGGCAAGACCCACACCAGTAAAAATATTACAACTCACTGAAAGCTCATATAATACCTAGCATTTTTTAGCAATAAGGTATTGTTTAATTAAGGTACACATATTTTTTAGGCAGAATGGTGCTATACACTTAAAAGACCACATAAGTTTTATAGGCACTGGGAAATCAAAAAATTCGTTTGATTCACTTTATTGTGATATTTACTTTATTGTGATAGTCTGAAGACTGCAGTATCTCCAAATCACACCTATACTTCCTCCACAAAAATTCCCAGGCCCATATTTAGACAATTTATTAAACAACTTCCTCAAAAACACTGCATTATTTCCACTACACAGAGATTATTAAGTTAGAAAAGCAAACCTACTACCATATACCCAAAAGAACATAATACAATTTCGGAATGTAAGCTGAGTCTCACAGTTACAGAAGCACAGCAGTTTGTAAACATGCAATACACATATTCATACGGTGTAGTTTACAGTCTTAACAGAAGGAAGAACTACAGTCACATAATGTAGGGTACTTCAACAAATATGTCTTTGTTTTGGTGCATTACCCCTCCAACATTTCTTCCTGTGTTTAAACTTCTCTCTGCTAAAAAATGCTACCATATTTTTGAAAAATTTTATCATTTTTAATCAAATAATATCCTTTTCATTCTACAGAGGCTCTCTCTGAGATGTTATTCAAAGGACTGGAAGCTAAGAAAATTATGAGACCATTAGTAAATTTTAACCACTGAGATCCTCACCCTTGATTATGACAGGAGGCGGTAATTTATCCAGTTACCCAACAAGTGTTGCCAAATTTCTCTGCAACATAAGTCTACTAGAATTTATTAAGTAACTTCAATGTTCTTCACCTCTTAAAAACAAATGACTCTCTGAGAGATTCTAATTAAGACTTTCCAAGAGAAAAATTTTTTTTTCCAAGAGAAAAATTTTTAATAGCAATAGCGAAGTAGTAGTTTGAGACTATTTCAGAAAGTATCCTTAGCATGTTATTACTTCTTGAATTATAAAACGGATGTAAGTTAAAAATAAAGTATTTTTAAGCTGTAGTCATCAAGACAGTATGGTACTGGCACAAAAACAGACACATAGGTCAATGGAAAGTATTTTCTTTATGCTTTTTAATTTTTAAGTTTTAATTTTAGAGAGAGTGAGAGCCTGAGCAGGGAAGAGGGAAGGAAGGGAGAGAGAAAGAGAGAATCTTAAGCAGGCTTCTTGCTCAGCATGGAGCCTGACATGGGGCTCGATCCCACGCTGGGATCATGACCCACGCTGAAATCAAGAGTCAGACATTCAAGCAACTGAGCCACTCAGGTACCCAGAGAAACTATTTTCAGTTACTGTGGAGATGTACCAGTTAATACTTTATTAAATTAGTAGAAATACCCTAAAAAAATCTACTTTCACCACTTTTATTCAACAAGTATTGGAAGTCCTAGCCAGGTCAACTAGGAAGGAAAATAAAAGGCATCCACATTGGAAAGGAAGAAATAAAACTGTTACTATCTGCAGATAACATAATGCTATTTATAGAAACCCCTAAACACTCCACCAAAAATTGGTAACTAATAAATTCAGTAAAGTTGCAGGATATAAAATCCATATACAAAATTCTGTTGCATTTCTATGTGATTAATAAGAAAATTTCTGAGGTGCCTGGATTCAACAGTCAGTTAAGTGTCTGACTTCGGCTTAGGTCATGATTTCACAGTTCATGAGTTCGCGCCCTCGGTTGGGCTTTGTGCTGACAGCGCGGAGCCTGCGGCCTGCAGCCTGCTTTGCGTTCTGTGTCTCCCTCTCTCTCTCTGGCCCTCCCCTCCNAGTTCGCGCCCTCGGTTGGGCTTTGTGCTGACAGCGCGGAGCCTGCAGCCTGCAGCCTGCTTTGCGTTCTGTGTCTCCCTCTCTCTCTGGCCCTCCTCTCCCCCTTCTCACACTCTGTCTCTCTCAAAAATAAATAAACATTAAAAAAAGAAACTTTCAGAAGGAGAAATTTAAAAAAATCCCATTTACATTTGCATCAAAAAGAATAAAATATCTAGGAGTCAATTTGATCAATGAGGAGAAAGACCTTTTGCTGAAAATCATAAGACATTGATGAAAGAAATTGAAGAGGACACAAATAAATGAAAGATATTCTATGCTTATGGATTGGAAGAATTGTTCATACTGTTAATGTTAAAATGTTCACACTATTCAAAACAGTCTACAGATTCAGTGCAATCTCTATGAAAATTCCAAAGGCATTTTTTACAGAGTAGAATGAAGAATCCTAAAATTTGTTTGGAACCATGACAGACTCTGAGTGGCCAAAGTAATCTTGAGAAAGAACATCACACTTCCTGATTTTAAGCTATAACACAAAACTATAGTAATCAGAAAATAATGGTGTTGACATAAATGAAGCAGAATAGAGAGCCCAGCAATAAGCCCACACTTATATGTTTAATTTACAACAAAGGAGCCAAGAATATACAATGTGGAAAGGATAGTCTCTTCAGTAAATGGTGCTGGGAAAATTGGACTGCCACATGCTAAAGAATGAAATTGCACCACTATGTTACAAAAACGTAACTCAAAATGGATGAAATATCTGAATGTAAGACTTGAGAGTATAAAACTTCTAGAAGATAATATAGGTCGTAAGCTCCTTGACATCATTCTTGGCAAAGAGTTTTTGGATTGACACCAAAAGCAAAAGGCCTCCAATGCAAAAATAAACAGGCAGGACAACATCAAAATAAGCTTCTGCACAGTCAGGAAAATCATCAAAAAAATGAAAAGGCAACCTACAGAATGGAAGAAAATATTTGCAAATCATATATTTGGTAAGTGGTTAATATCCAAAATATATAGATAACTTGTATAACTTAATAGCAGAAAAATAAAGGCAAAAACACCCACAACTGCTCCTTCACCTACAACCCAAACAATGCAGTTAAAGAATGGGCAGAAGATCTGAAAAGACCCTTTTCTAAGGAAGTCACACAGATGGGCAACAGGTACATGAACAGGTGCTCAGCATTAGTAATTATCAGGGAAATGCAAGTCAAACTCACGCTGAGACAGTGCCTTACACCTGTCAGAAGGCTACCATCAAAAAGGCAAGAGATGACAACTGCTGGGAAGGATGTATAGGGGATCTTGATGCACTGTTATGAGACCGTTAATTGGTGTAGGTACTATGGAGAGCAGTGTAGACGTTTCTCACAAAATGACAATAGAACTCCCATATGATCCAGCAATCCCACTTCTGAGTATAGAGCCAAAGGAAATGAACTTATGACCTCATAAGCATAGATATATTCCCATCTTTATTGCAGCATTATTCACAGTTAACCAATATGTGGATACTATCTATGTGTCCATCAGCAGTTGAATAGGTAAAGAATTGTGGTTGATATATAGGATGAATATTATTCTGCTCTAAAAAAGAAGAAAACCCTACCATTTGTGACAATGTGAACAAACTTCGAGGACATTATTGAGTGAAAAAAGACAGAGAAAAATAAATACTGTATGATCTCACTTATATGTGGAATATAAAAAAGCTGAACTCATAGAAACAGTAGATTGGTTGTTGCTAGGGGCGGGGTGGTAGGGAAAAAGAGATGTTGATCAAAGGGCATGAACTTCCAGTTATACGAGGAATAAATTCTGGGCATCTATTGTATAGCATGGTCATTCTAGTTAATAATACTGTATTATATAATTGGAAGTTTCTCCGAGACTAGATTTTAAATATTCTCATCATAACAATAACAACAAAAAATGTAAGTATGTGATGTGTTAAGGATGTGTTAACCAACCTTATTTTGGTAACTATTGAGCTATATATATATATTTCATATATATATATATTTCATATCAGTAACCTTATTTTGGTAACTATTGAGCCATATATATATATATTCATATATATATATTTCAAATCAGTATGTTGTATACCTTAAATTTTCATAATATTCTATGTCAATTAAATCTCAATAAAGTTGGGGGAAAACAAGTTATGTAAGAAAAAAATTGAGAAAAATGAGAGAAAGAAAATAATGAAGACAAAAATAGAAATCAAAGACTGAAAACAGAGAAACAGAATTGATGTCATGTATATGAATGGATTCCTAAGGGACGAAAATATGAGCACTCACATAATAAGACAACACTGAAGAGTCTAGTGAAAATGTGAAGAAAATACACACCAAAATAAGATATAGTAAATACAGTACAAACACATACTAGATAAAAGTTTTGAGACAGTTATATACAGTTTTGGTTAAATATATTTGAAGCTCTGCATGAACTGGATGATCATTTAAGACAAATTGAAGAAATTTAGCCTAAGAAATTATGAATGACCCAAGAAGGCAAATTTGACTCAATATTGACCAAAGAAAAAGTAGAAAATAATGGTAATCGATAATGATAAATTTTTTTAGAAGACTAATCTCTTTCCTCTGTTTCTATTTGGATTTACTGACACTTTCTCTGAAATGTCCATGAAGCAGACATTTTCAGTGCTATATAAAATGTCCCAGATTATGGAATTGGAAACTTCTAAGCAGACTTAATGATACTGAAACCTGAAAATGTACAGAATATAGAATATGATTTAATGCTTCTTGCATTATCTTCTATTATGTTCCCAGTATGAGCAAGAATGCCTGCAGACCTCAGAGGATCTGAGGAATTCTTTAAAGGAATTCTCTTTTTGCTTACCATAGTCATCTTTTATAATGAAAATGCAAGCAAATATTTTTTTGATAATTTTTCCACATTTGTTTAAAAATGTTTGCTATGGTTTGAAGGTTTGTGCCCTCCCCCACCCCCCCATTAATATGTTGAAATCTTAAGGCCTTATGCAATGGTATTAGTAGGTAGAGCCTGTGGGAGGTGAAGCCTTTAGGAATGCTCTTTATAGAAGTGGCTCTAGAGGGAGAACCTGGTGTCTTTCACCTTATGGGGACACAGCAAGAAGGCACTAGCTATAAACCACGAAGAGAGCCCTCGCCAGGCGACTATGCTGGTGCCTTGCTCTTGAACTACCCAGCCTCCAGAACTATGAACTTCTGTTTTTTATAAGCTAGCCAGTTTGTGGTATTCTGCTATAGCACTCCAAGCAGACTAAGACAGTATTTTAATTAAGCAGTTAAATTTCTCATTTCCCTTTCCTGCAAATATTCTAATAAAATTGACATCTTACTCTGAGGATTTTCACAGTTACACAATGTTGTGTGTCCCGTAGTGTTTGTTCTCCAGAAGAACAGTTGTAAATCAGCCTTACTGATAAATGTATGTGCAGACATCCTAAGTTAAATGTGTACAAAATGAATCAAGAAGTATAATAAAGGAATAATACATAACAACTAAGTAGGTTTCATGCCAAAAAACTGAAAGATATTTCAACATTGGAAAATCTATTAATGAGGGGTGCCTGGGCGGCTCAGTTGGTTAAGTGGCCAACTTTGGCTCAGGTTGTGATCTCACGGTTTGTGGGTTTGAGCCCCGCGTCAGGCTCTGTGCTGACAGCTTAGAGCCTGGAGCCTGTTTTGGATTCTGTGTCTCCCTCTCTCTCTCTGCCCCTCCCCTGCTCATGCTCTGTCTCTCTGTCTCTCAAAAATAAATAACCATTAAAAAAATTTTTATAAAGAAAATCTATTAATGAAATACATCACTTCAGAAGGGTTAAGGAGAAAAATTGTTAACAGCCCAATAATACTATTATTAAAAGTTCTTTGAAAATTTGGAACAGAAAAAATATTTTAAAATAATGTAACTCAAGACAATTATTTAATAAACAATGGGATCCAAAAATGAAACAATAATGATTTCTTCATTATGAATATAGGCATTCTTGGAAAGCATTATAAATATGTTTTCCGAAACAATTATAGTTTTGGAAAGGAGAAGGCAAAATTATTGCCTACAGGTGATAGAAATGTCTATTAATATGCAAGGAGTCTCCACTGAAAATAAAAAAATAAAATTTATAAAGTGACTAGAAATTAAATCAATATACGATTACTTGAGTCTAGTTTTCTTATATAGAAAATACAAGATATAAAAGATCTTAGAGTGGTGGAAAAAAATACATATGTAATATTTATATGTAATAATTAGCATCAACAATAAAAAGTACATTCCCATCTGACTTATTAGACTTGCCTTGTCTGAAAGCCATATTGAGAGATAATAGGGAGTTCTAGCCAAGAAAGTTTGATTTATAGGTCCTGTGCCTGTTTCGGATTAAGTGAACCTATTTGTTCTTTACAAATTATTTACCAGTGATCTCAGCTAGTTTTGTAACCCATTTCTTGTTGGTGATACTCCAGTAGCAGCGTGTGGGGGGTGNGTAATAATTAGCATCAACAATAAAAAGTACATTCCCATCTGACTTATTAGACTTGCCTTGTCTGAAAGCCATATTGAGAGATAATAGGGAGTTCTAGCCAAGAAAGTTTGATTTATAGGTCCTGTGCCTGTTTCGGATTAAGTGAACCTATTTGTTCTTTACAAATTATTTACCAGTGATCTCAGCTAGTTTTGTAACCCATTTCTTGTTGGTGATACTCCAGTAGCAGTGTGTGGGGGGTGTGTTTTGTTTTGTTTTGTTTTGTTTTGGAGGGTTTGTTTTGGTGAGAGAGGTGAAGGTTTTGTGTTTCCACATATTTAGTTTAGGTCCTCGCTGTGTCTGTAGTGCACTAGCTGTAGAAGGAGTTGAGACTTTTGTTTGATGAACGACAGTGCACCAGGTCTGTGCATTTGGTTAGGCAAAAACAATCTGCTGTGAGATTCATTTTATGTAAGATCTCAGACTACAATGGAGAGAATCTGCTGCTACAATGGAGAGAATCTGCTGCAGTGTTTTTTTTTTTTAATCTTTAACATTTATTCATTTTTGAGAAACAGAGTGTGAGCAGGGGAGAGGCAGAGAGAGGGGGAGACACAGAACCTGAAGCAAGCTCCAGGCTCCGCACTGTTAGCACAGAGCCTGACGCAGGGCTCGAACTCGAGCTGTGAGATCATGACCTGAGCTGAAGTCGGATGCTCAGCTGACTGAGCCACCCAGGCATCCCTGCAGTGGTTTCTTATAGAAAGACTATGGTTTACTCCAAAATCAAGAGAGGAAATAAGTGAGTTGGGAAGAGATGGGGATAATAATACAGATACACTTACTAATTTTGACCAAGAGCCGTCACACACTCAGCATAGGTAACATCTGAAATACAGGGTAGTACAGTTAACCTACAGTAAATCCTTAGACAGCGGACTTCTGTTCTATTCCTGTCTGAAATAAGCTAGTCACAAGAGACCACATTATGTGACTCCATCTGTGTGAAACCTCCACAATGTGCAGATCCATCGTGAGAAAGTAGATTAGTCATTGCCTAAGTCTAGGGGAGAAGGGGGATGATGGTTGGTAGTAGTAGTGAATAGGTACAAACTTTCTTCTGGGGATGATGAAATTGTACTGAATTTGGGTTCTGATGATGAGACAATTATAGATATATTACAAACCACAGAACCACAGAACTCATTTAAATAGGTGAACATTATGTACGTCAATTATTAATAAATCTGTTAAAATTATTTTATTACTAACCTGGAAAAATTAAAAGAATTTAGTAGACTGCAGCATTTTGAAATAGATTAACAAGGAAGACTCTCACATTAAAATGCATGAGGACAAGTTTTAAATATAGTTTAGTGAATGTTACTAAGCAATTTAGTGAATGTTACTAGAAAAATGATCAATGGGTATTTAAAAGCAATTCAACATGACTCAAAATAAATTTTTATTATTCAGAAAACTTAAAGTTAAAAAATTAATTATAAACTATATTTTTAAAAAACATTTTTTTAGTATAATTGACACACAGTGTTATATTAGTTTCAGGTGTACAACATTATTTGACCAGTTTATAGACTATGCTGTGTTCACCACAAGCACCACCACCACCACTATTCCATTACATTGCTATCATAATATCATTGACAGTATTCCTTATACTGTGTCTTTTATTCCTGTGACATACTCGTTCCATAACCGGAAGCCTGTACTTCCTCTCTTCATCCATTTTGCCCAAACCCCTCCTCCTGGTAACCACCAGTTTGTTTTCTGTATGTATATGTCTGATTCTGCTTTTTGTTTGTTTATTCATTTTTGAGTTCCACTTATGAGTAGAACCATGCAGTATTTGTTTTTCTCAGTCTGACATCTTTCACTTAGCATAATACCCTCTAGGTCCATCCATGTTGTTTCAAATGGTACAATCTCATCCTTTTTATGGCTGTGTAATATTCCTCTGTGTATGTGTGTGTGTGTGTGTGTACACATACATACCACATTTTCCTTATCATTTGTCTATTGATGTACACTTAAGTTACTTCTGTTTCTTGGTTATTATAAATAGTGCTGCTATGAACAATAGGGATGCATATTTCTTTTCAAATTGATGGTTTAATTTTCTTTGTGCAAATACCTAGTAGTGGAATTATTGCATTATATGGTATTTCTATTTTTAATTTTTTAAAGAACTCCTGTACTGTTTTCCACAGTGTACATTACACAGTGTACCAGTTACATTCTCACCAACAGTGCACAAGGTTCCTTTTTCTCCACATTCCTGCCGACACTTGTTATTTCTTGTCATTTTGATTTTAACCATTCTAACTAGGGTAAGGTGAAAATGAAGTGGAGCATCACAAGTGAGGAAATAAGAGAGTTGGGGAGAGATGGGGATAATTTAAACTTTTTATTTTGAAATAATTATGGTTGACATGTAGTTATACAAAATAATACAGAGAGATTCTCTGTATCCTCAGTGTAACATCTCACAAAGGTATAGCACATCATTATCANAGGTATAGCACAACATTATCAGTATATTGATATTTATACAGTCAAGACAACAAAGTACCATCACTACAATGACCTGTCATGTCTCATTTTTAGAGCCACATCCACTTGTCTTCCTCAATTTCTTCCTCAAATTTCCAATTCTTAACCCTTAACAACCACTAACTGTACCCCATACATACAATTTCTCATTTGAAGAGTTATATTAATGCAATCATGTATTATGCATTCTGTTGGGATTGGCATTTTTACTCTGCATCATTTCTTAGAGAGTCATTGAAGTTGTAGGTTATGTGTCAGCAGTTTGTTTCTTTTTATTGCTGAGTAGTAGTCCACAGAATGGATTTCCCACAGTTTAACCAATCACCCATTGAAGAACATCTGGATTCCAGTTTGGAGCTATGATGAATAAAATCGCCATGAATATAATATATGTANCCTACAGTAAATCCTTAGACAGCGGACTTCTGTTCTATTCCTGTCTGAAATAAGCTAGTCACAAGAGACCACATTATGTGACTCCATCTGTGTGAAACCTCCACAATGTGCAGATCCATCGTGAGAAAGTAGATTAGTCATTGCCTAAGTCTAGGGGAGAAGGGGGATGATGGTTGGTAGTAGTAGTGAATAGGTACAAACTTTCTTCTGGGGATGATGAAATTGTACTGAATTTGGGTTCTGATGATGAGACAATTATAGATATATTACAAACCACAGAACCACAGAACTCATTTAAATAGGTGAACATTATGTACGTCAATTATTAATAAATCTGTTAAAATTATTTTATTACTAACCTGGAAAAATTAAAAGAATTTAGTAGACTGCAGCATTTTGAAATAGATTAACAAGGAAGACTCTCACATTAAAATGCATGAGGACAAGTTTTAAATATAGTTTAGTGAATGTTACTAAGCAATTTAGTGAATGTTACTAGAAAAATGATCAATGGGTATTTAAAAGCAATTCAACATGACTCAAAATAAATTTTTATTATTCAGAAAACTTAAAGTTAAAAAATTAATTATAAACTATATTTTTAAAAAACATTTTTTTAGTATAATTGACACACAGTGTTATATTAGTTTCAGGTGTACAACATTATTTGACCAGTTTATAGACTATGCTGTGTTCACCACAAGCACCACCACCACCACTATTCCATTACATTGCTATCATAATATCATTGACAGTATTCCTTATACTGTGTCTTTTATTCCTGTGACATACTCGTTCCATAACCGGAAGCCTGTACTTCCTCTCTTCATCCATTTTGCCCAAACCCCTCCTCCTGGTAACCACCAGTTTGTTTTCTGTATGTATATGTCTGATTCTGCTTTTTGTTTGTTTATTCATTTTTGAGTTCCACTTATGAGTAGAACCATGCAGTATTTGTTTTTCTCAGTCTGACATCTTTCACTTAGCATAATACCCTCTAGGTCCATCCATGTTGTTTCAAATGGTACAATCTCATCCTTTTTATGGCTGTGTAATATTCCTCTGTGTATGTGTGTGTGTGTGTGTGTACACATACATACCACATTTTCCTTATCATTTGTCTATTGATGTACACTTAAGTTACTTCTGTTTCTTGGTTATTATAAATAGTGCTGCTATGAACAATAGGGATGCATATTTCTTTTCAAATTGATGGTTTAATTTTCTTTGTGCAAATACCTAGTAGTGGAATTATTGCATTATATGGTATTTCTATTTTTAATTTTTTAAAGAACTCCTGTACTGTTTTCCACAGTGGTTGTACCAGTTTACATTCTCACCAACAGTGCACAAGGTTCCTTTTTCTCCACATTCCTGCCGACACTTGTTATTTCTTGTCATTTTGATTTTAACCATTCTAACTAGGGTAAGGTGAAAATGAAGTGGAGCATCACAAGTGAGGAAATAAGAGAGTTGGGGAGAGATGGGGATAATTTAAACTTTTTATTTTGAAATAATTATGGTTGACATGTAGTTATACAAAATAATACAGAGAGATTCTCTGTATCCTCAGTGTAACATCTCACAAAGGTATAGCACATCATTATCAGTATATTGATATTTATACAGTCAAGACAACAAAGTACCATCACTACAATGACCTGTCATGTCTCATTTTTAGAGCCACATCCACTTGTCTTCCTCAATTTCTTCCTCAAATTTCCAATTCTTAACCCTTAACAACCACTAACTGTACCCCATACATACAATTTCTCATTTGAAGAGTTATATTAATGCAATCATGTATTATGCATTCTGTTGGGATTGGCATTTTTACTCTGCATCATTTCTTAGAGAGTCATTGAAGTTGTAGGTTATGTGTCAGCAGTTTGTTTCTTTTTATTGCTGAGTAGTAGTCCACAGAATGGATTTCCCACAGTTTAACCAATCACCCATTGAAGAACATCTGGATTCCAGTTTGGAGCTATGATGAATAAAATCGCCATGAATATAATATATGTACAGATTTTTATGTGAACATAACTTTTCATTTCTCTGTGATTAGTACCCAAGAATGTAATTGATTGGGTCATATGGAATTGCATGTTTAGTCTAGTAAGAAATTGCCAAACTTTTTCATAGTGGTAATACCCTTTTATATTCACACCAGCAGTATATGTGTCATCCATTTTCTCAGCATCCTTATTGGTATTTGGTGTTTTGCTGCCTTTTTTCCCCTTCCCCATTCTGATGTGTGAAAAATAATGTTGTTGGGCATATTTTTATATGCTTATATCCTCTTTGGTGAAATGTCTTGATGTTCCTTGCCTATTTTGTAACGGATTTTTTTTTTAGTGTTAAAATTTAAAAGTTTATACATATATATATATATACACACACATATATATATGCATTATGGATACATATATATTAGACACTGGCCCTTTGGATTTATGGTTTGCAAATATTTTCTCTCAGTTTGTAGCTTATCATTCCACCTTCTTACTAAGGTCATTTGCAGAGCAAATTTTTAGCCTTGATGAGACCCACATTATTCCTTTTTCCTTTTTAATGGATTTTAATTTGGGGGTTAAGTTGAAGAACTCTTTGAATAGTCCTGTATCACAAACTTTTTTTCTCACTGTTTTCTAAAAGCTTTACAGTTTGATATTTCATATTTAATTTTATGACTTATTTTGAGCTTTTGTATAAAGTGTAAGATGTAGGTTGAAGTTAATTTATTTTTACCTATGAAATTACTTCAATGACTTCACCTCCATTTGTTTAAAAGCCTATCCTGCTTCCACTGACTTGTTTTCATACCTTTGTCCTGAAGCAATTGGGCATATTTATGTGGGATTATTTCTGGATTCTGTGTTCTGTCCTGTTGATCGGTGTGTCTGTCCTGCCAGCATCGTACTGTCTTCAGAGCTGTTTAAGAGGCCTTAACGCCAGTCACCCTAATTCCTCCCATTTTAATATTTTTAAAGACTGGTTTAGCTATTTTAAGGCCTGTTGGTTTCTATATAAATTTTAAAAAAGCTTATCCATATCTACAAGAAAACTTGCCTGAATTTTGATGGGAGTTACATCAAACCTAGAGATTAATTTGGCAAGAGTTGATGCTTTTACTGTATTGGGACTTCCAGTCCATGAATATAGTACGGGTGTGTCTCTTCATTTGTTGAAGCATTCTTTGATTTCCTTCCTCAGCATTAAAAATTTTTCAGCATAGATTCTATACATGTTTTGTTAAGTTTATCCTAAATATTTAATCTCTACAGTCATTTTAAGTGGCATTGTGTCTGAATTTCAGTTTCCATATGTTCATTGTTAGTATATAGAAATGTAATTTATTTTTGTGTGGTGATTTGTCTTGTATCCAACTCAACTCACTTTTTAGTTCTGGGATTTATTATTACTATTATTATTATTATTATTAATGGATTGTTTGGAATTTTATCCGTAGACAGCCCTGTCATCTGCAAATGACTGCTGGGGCTAGTCAGCACTCCACTGTTTCCCAGCCCTGTGTCAGTGAATTCTAGTCGGGGCTGAGTGTCTACCCCTACCTCGCACCATGAGGTGGAATGAGGTAGGGCGATATGGAGTAGACGACATTCTACTTCCCCTGTGCCCTGCTCACAGTGAGGCCCAGTGACCTGAGCTTGTACTCCTATCCACCACCAACAGGCAGAGCAGGGTGGTGCAGTTGGGACCAGTTGGTACCCTTCAGCCTCTCCTTCCTTTTTGTGAGCTTCTGTCCTTACTCTGCAGCAGCAAAGGCTGTGACAGCCTCATGCTTCCCCTGTCTGTGGAAACAGAGGGATATTACTCTCCTCGGTGTCAGTGAGGGACTGTAAATGCCTTACTTTTGTGGGGAAGGTGTCAGTGGGCAGGAGGAGGAGGTCAGCATCTCCCTAGGTGTCTGCAGTGAGTCAGCGCCCACTTCTGCCTGGGTGCTGTCAGAAGATGAATGTGTGCACACACATACTGCTTATGCTGCACATCAGCAGGGGTGGGGGTGCTGCCTGCTAAAAGGAAGACTAAATGGGATGCAGAGTCTTATGATGTTATATCCAAAAGGATACATTAAAAAACCACTCATCATATAAAGAACCTGGAAAAAATGGCCAGAAAGTAAATCTTTAGTATTATACAAAGAAATATAATATTTAAAGTTTATCCTTTTTTCTTTTCTTTTTTTTAAATTTTTTTTTTTTTTAGTTTATTTCTGAAAGAGAGAGAGGCAGCATGAGCAGGGGAGGGTCAAAGAGAGAGGGAGATACAGAATCCGACGACAGGCTCCAGGCTCTGAGCTGGCTGTCAGCACAGAGCCCGACGCGGGGCTCGAACCCACTAACTGTGAGATCATGACCTGAACCAAAGTCTGATGCTTAACCAACTGAGCCACCCACGTGCCCCTGTTTATCCTTTTTTTCTTATCCAGTTTTGTAAAATTTTAATTAACCCACAAGTCTAGTGTATAGTGTATAGAAAACTACCCCTAAATTTCAGTGAATTAGAGTGATATTTATTTTATGTTTACATTGTCTTTTAGCTGATCTTGGCTCCACTTGACTGTCCTTATAGATAATATGTTTTTATATAAGTATTTTTAAACTAATTACTAATTGGGGTGTCTGGGTGGCTCAGCTGGTTAAGCGTCAGACTTTGGCTCGGGTCATGATCTCACAACTCTGTGAGTTCAAGCCCCGTGTCGAGCCCTATGTCGACAGCTCAGAGCCTGGAGCCTGCTTCAGATTCTGTGTCTCCCTCTCTCTCTGTTCCTCCCCTTGCCTTTTCTCTCTCTCAAAAATAAATACATTAAAAAAAAAGAATTTCATCCTATAGCTGTTAATTATTAACTCATAAACTCAAGGATTTTTTATTAGAAGAGTATAGAGTTTGAGCTGACTCTTTTGTGTAGATGAAACTACTGTCACTGGTTAAAATATTCCATTTTATTTTTAAGTAAAATTAAATTATATCTTAACTAACTTTGGTTTACGAATTAATATAAAATCAAATATTTAAAAGGATATTATCTTCATGTATACTCGTTCAGTCTGTGTGTTTTGACAGAGTATCTAAAATTTGATTTTCTGCCTTATCAAAATATATACTTTTTTCAAATTTGAACTTTAACTTTATGTGTATGTTTAGAAGTACAAAATATTGCTAGCTCATTAGGTAGATATTTTTTGAAAGATGTTAGGTCCAGGAATATAAATACAGTTTATGAAATCAAGAGAAATTGAAAGATTGTTCCATTTTCAACTTCTTGGAAAGTAATAATGAGGTAGATATTATAAAACATGAAACCTTAAAACATGTTTGCATTTGTTACATGTATAAGAAATATTTTTAAATGCTTCTTATAGCTTCTCTTATATTTTGCTCTGTTTGAAGTATTAAAGCTTATGGTACATAAAGCCTTCACATGTATTTGGAAGCTAGGACATCTTTTCAAAACTTCAAGTAATCCCTAGGCTATACATACTCACACAACACTTTTTTCCCCTTTTAATCTGTGCTTAGGAAATGGCTGGTTTCTTGATGATGTTGTAATCAAGGATCCCACAACAAACCATGAATATGCCTTCTTCTGTCACAGGTGTGTAGGTGTGCTTTTACGTTGAACAAATTCATTTCATATTAGTTCCAAGTTCATGATTTTAGAGCTGTGGATAGCTTATTCCATTATTCCTGGTCACTGATGCTTTGTTGGGTAACTTTTCTGAGGATTAACTTTAGGGGTTTCTGCTTCTATTTAGAAAGATATGCAGTATGTTTATCGTCATTCTTGATGTAAGTTTAAGTTGTTCTTGGTTAATTAAGGCAAATTTTAAAAATATTAAATCTTCCTTGATTTACCAAGAAAGATTTTAAAAAATATGACTCCTCTTATATATCAGTAAGGAGAATGAAAGTCTCTGGCAAGAAAACCAATTCCCTATGGACTAGGTCCCAAATTAAGTTCAAATACAATAAATGTACAAAATAAATATTGCATGTGGCATTTTATATAATGATTACTTTGCTGACTTACTGTCACTAGGCCTTGATTTGGGGTTATTCTTCCAATAGTGGTGATACATTTGCTCTTTTTTCCTTACTCTCCTGCCTCTTTCACATGGAATCAGTAATAGGCATTTATGAAATAACTGACTGTAGTTTGAAATGTAATTGATGACTTAAAACCAGGAATATAATAACTGATCCAGTGGATGTAAGATCTGTGACCTTGACAAGCTAATGAACTGACCTGTGGATTAGGGAAAGCAGGTACCTCTCCCATAATCTGATGGCAGCCTCTCCTCCCTCCCTTGCACTTTCTTAGTCACTTCATGCGTTTTCTTTTCCATTTTCTGCTCTGCACTTGCCAACAAGATACCTATGACTTTTTGCAGTTTCTGGTACCCATTATTTCTGACTTGGTTCCTTAATTGCCAGTACTTACTCTAAATATAAAGCCACAATATTCTTGATATGCTTTTCTTTCCACAGATGGCTGGATCAAGGGGAAGATGATGGTAAAATTGCCAGAGAACTGTATGCCAGGGATAACAGTATCATCTTTGTGAGTGAGTGTCAAAGATACACATTTCTGGGAAAAATTCTTTTATGATGATTGAGGAAAGTGTGACTCTGCTGAAATTAATGGTTTTCTCTTTCCTTTATACCCTCAGGGCAGAAGCTAGAACTTAATAGAAAAGAAACAGTAAGATTTTACTTTTGGCCTTATATCATTTGGTATAAATAGTGTCCAGGTTGCTATTTGATGTTTTAAAACAAAAACAGTATATGATGTTTAGTAAAGAGTGTTGCATAGTAATTTCTTCTCTTTGTCTTCTCATGTTGGTGTTTTTGTTTTGATTTTATGTTAAGTGGGCTGCAGAAAGATGGAAGTTTATGAAAGGAAATACTCTTCAGTTCTACAACAGGCTCACTAGAGGGTTTGTCCGTCTGCACCCAGATGGCACGGTTGATGCGCTTGGAGAGAAGAAAGACAAATACGGTAAAGCCATTTGGCAAAGCAAGTGGTACTGTGGCAGTTTTGGGAACTAGAGGAAAGCAGTTTAATACGGTTTTGCTTCTTTTCACGTAGCTTTGTATCAGTATTAGTCCATTTAAGTAATTCACTACTTACACTAATACAAATAATCAATAGTGACAGGCTTTAAATCCGGGCAGATGATGTAATTTTGCAGAACAGTAACACACCATGAAATAACTTATATTTGTTAAGTGAAGAACAAAATGTAGGCAATTAACATTAATTGTTCATGAAATTTAGCTCTTGAATGGTATGGCCATTTAAGGAATTAGGTTGGTTCTACTAAATATTGACTATTCTGTTCAAAACACTATGTTAAATAATTTGAGGACCACAGAAATAACTACGACAGTGTTCTGAATTCCAGAGGGTCACAACCTAGAAAAGAGGACACATACAATTCTAATAATGTTTTTTTGTTTGTTTGTTTGTTTTTTGGTAGCGAGTGCCATCATAAAGGTACAGAGAAAAAACTAGGCAAAGAAAAGCTAGATTTGTTGTTTAGTGATGCCATGACCATAAGAACCAATGAAGAAGGGGTAAACTGATGATAGATCTTTGACTATAAACCCAAACCTCTAACTCTATTTGAAACAAATTTAGGATTTAAACAAAATTTGCCAGCTACATATGTGAATGTAATTTTGCTGTACTTTGTTAGAATCCATGTTGTGTAATAGCCTCTAAGATGTGCTGGAGATATTTACTCAACATGGAACCTTCTCTACCTTATATCAGAGATCCCACGGAATAATCCAGTTTTCTCCTTTATGAAAATATGTGGAAGTGTAAGAATACTTCCTAGTAGCTTCTCTTTCCAAAATTAATCTATTCCTTAGACATTTTCTTTACCTGTTGGTTCCCATTTGGGATGACTTACCTGCTTAGATTAGCCAAAATGGCCCTTTATTATCCAGTTCCCTGGGGCTGATGCTTTTTTTCCTTATTGAATATAGTATACTATGTTTGCAAATGTGGTCACAAAAATATCTGCTATTGTTAAATCACAAACTGTGAAGGATCTCAGTTTTTACCCTATTTTCAGAAAACATGAGAACATGGTCAAAGACCAAGACCATTCATTTCCCACAGCAATTGCGGCAGCCAGAGCACCATCGTGCTCGGTCCCCCAAGTCTGAATCTCATAAGAGCTTGAGGTGAAGGCTTGACAGAGCCTGCATATGTGGGTGCATGCATTCAAGGGGAGAAATCCCCAAATTAGGAAACTCTGGTCTTATATAGGGTTGCCCTTCCTTCCTTTCAGAGAAAGAGGAAGAGAGACAGAGAGAGAGGAGATGGAGAACACCTATCTTTAGTCTGGAGTGTAAGCAAATCTTCTCCAGGGAAGGGAAGGAAAGAACTTTACCTTTTTATTCTCCTGGGAGAGAGAGAGAGAGAGAGAAGAAAGGAAGGGAGGGAAAGAGGGAGAAAAGAGGAGAAGAGATGAGAGGAGAGGAGAAGAGAGGTGAGGGAAGAGAAGTAGAGGGGGAGAGATCTCTAAGCTTTACTATGATGGATTGTTTCCTTATTACAAACATTTTATAAGTGTCTTTATTCAGAGGGCTGGCCTCTGCAGGAGAATGACAAATGCAGGGAGGATTGTCTTCTAACACTCACCATACAGCCTAGTCTCTAAAGGGACCTTGCCACTTCCACAATCAAGAAGTGGAATTCATTTCCTTACTTACCCCTTGCTGGGTCAACCCTTTCTACAAATTTTGACTAATAGAATGAGATGACGCAACTTCCAAAATCTGTATCTTCTACTTCTATCTTTTGGATTAATTCTTCTTGAAAGCCAGTTCTCATGCTACAAGAAAGCCCAGACAGCCATACAGAAAGAACTGATGCTCTGAGAGCCCCAACTGAGTTCTTGCCCTATAGCCAAACATGTGAGTGCCTGCGTAGACCAAACTAACTGGGAGATATGAAAAAGAGGAACTTCTTATCCCTAAGCATTTTTAGCATCTTAATATGCTAGTCCTTTAATACATAAAGTAGAATGAGCAGTCCTTAAAAAGGGAGGTACAGGATAGGATTAGTAATTTTCCTTGGCATAACTGACATTTTTGCAACAAGAGGTCTTTTATGTGTGATAATTACTTGCAGCATTATTTCCTGATGTTAATGCTCAGTATCCCTTAAATTCACACTCATGAATCAGTTTTCACATGCCTGGGAAGTGTTGAGATGAGCAGTGCTGACCCCTGGACACCTTTTCGGGAAAATATTTTGAGAAATTGTCTCTAAGATAAGTTTGCTTGTAGTTTTCACTCTACAAAACAATGTTGTTTTTATCACCATGAACAATAACTTCTATTTAGTTATGAAGCTGATTGGAAATAGCTATTTCCATACCCAGTGAGTTAGAATGCCCATTTCTCTGAGGGCTACTAAACCATTTATTGGCAATACTGGACCGAAAAGGATGACACAGCATGAGAAGATCTTTGAAATAGGTATTAAAGACAATACTGTACCAACACTGATAATGACAATCATAAACAAGACTTCTTGTTTTTAGTGTGGGATCTTAGAGCCAAAAAGAAGGGCCAGACAACTAAAGCAATTCAGTTTTTAATTCCAAACCTTTGATAGTTACTTTGTGTCATGGCCACTTTCACAAACTTCCCATCCCCCCAAATTTCAAAAGACTTACTATAAAATACAGCTTTCCATAGTTTTTTCATTTTATAGTTTTTTAAGAAAAAAAATTATAACCTAAATTCACATTTGACTTATAGTCTAACAGGATTAAGCATGAACTTTAAAAATGTAATCGATATCGTACCACTGGAAGTTTCTAATTGTCATCATAGTCTTCTGCATTGTCTCTAAGGATCTAAGTCAGTAGTTGTTTGAGAGTCTCCCCTTATCCCTGGTTTTGCTTTTCACAGTTTAGTTACCTGCAGTCAACTGTGATGTGGAAGCAGACGATCCTTCTTCTGACATGTCAGAAGGTCAGGAGTAGCATAACACTGCGTCAGCACGCCTACGCCATTTACACTTCATCACGTAGGCACCCCACCATCTGACATCAGCACCTGAAGAAGGGCGAGTACAGTACAATAAGATATTTTGAGAGAGAGAAAGAGAGACCACATTCACATAACTTTTATTATAGTATATTATATTTGTTCTACTTTGTTATTAGTTATTACTGTTAATCTCTTACTGTGCCTGATTCATAAATTAAACTTTACTATAGGCATGAATGCAGAGGAGAACACATGGAATACATAGGGTTTGGTGCCACCTGCAGGTTGAGGCACTGGGGGTCTTGTAGTGCATCCTTTGTGGATGAGGAGGAGCTACTGTGCCAGGTTCTGATGATGGATTTTTGCTTTTTGCTTTTGGAGTGGTTTTTTGGTGCCAAGTTAGACGAGTGCAGATGGAAGAGGTGACTGCATTCTTCAGTGTAGGTTTTAAAATCTGTCCACAGATTACTTGACACTGCTCTCTTCAAGATGTGGGGGCTATTCCTCTGTCCTTGAATATGGGATGGACTAAGGGACTTTCTTCTAACAAGTAGAATATGGTAGGGGTGCCTGGGTGGTGCAGTCAGTACAGTGTCCAACTTTTGATTTCAACTCAAGTCATGATCTCATGGTTCATAGGATCAAGCCCTGTGTTGGGCTCTGTGCTGACAGCATTGAGCCTTCTTGGGATTCTCTCTCTCCCTCTCTCTGCCTCTCCCCTGCTCTCTCTCTTTCAAAATAAATAAACTAAAAATAAAAAAAAAAAAAAGAATATGGTAGAAGTGACTGTGTGTGACTTTTAAAGGAAGGTCATAAAAGGCATTATAAATTTTTCCTGGTATTCTTTTTGGATCACTCACTCTGGAGGAAGCCGACTGCCATGTCTTAAGGACATCCAAGCAACCCTGTGGAGAGGCAAACTTGGAAAGGAACAGAAGCTTCTTACCAACAGCCACGTTGAGTGATTCATCTCATGAGAGTATCTTCCAGCCCCAGGCAAGCCTTCAAATGACAACAGCCCCAATCAACAACTTGAGTGTAATCTCATGAGAGACCCTGACCCAGAGTTACCCTCCTGTAAGAAAGATATGTCAGTATTTTCTCACTCTGGACACTAGATGGATTCCACCTCCCTTCACCCTAAGTTACAGTAGCATCTCTCCTCTCTCTAATCTGAATCCTCATCATCTTTCTTGCATTGCTAATTCAGTTCTATGTTTTGAACTGGTGTATTAGGAAGTCCTGCATATTCAGTTTTTTTTCTACACTGAAAACTATAAAACATTTTTGAGAGAAATTAAGGAAGACCTAAATAAGTAGAACAACATCCTGTGTTCATGGATTGGAAGACTTAGTATTGTGAAGATGACAAGACTTCCCAAAGTGATATACAGATTCGATTAATCTCTGTCAAAATGCCTTTTCTACAGAAATGGGAAAACAAATCCAAACTGTATATGGTATTTAAGAAACCCTGAATAGCTAAAACAATACTGAAAAAGAACAAAATTGGAAGACTCAGATTTCCTGATCTGACAAATTACTATAAAGCTACAGTAATCAAAATGGTATGGTACTGGCATAAATATTGACATATAAAACAATGGAATAGTGTTTTGTATATTTTATGGGATGGTCAGGTGCAAAAGGAGTCACAGGAGAGGCTCAGAAAGACAAGTTTCATTATACGCACAGATCCTAAAGACAGGATCTGGTGTAGTCTGGGTCTTTTACTATCTCTAAGAATTTAAGCCAGAGTGAGGCATTCTCTCCCAGCCAGAAAATAAGTTTAAGATGTCAAATCATCATAATATACAGAAAACTTAAATTATATACAATGCAAGTAGAATTGGGAG
Source organism: Crocuta crocuta (assembly GCF_008692635.1). NCBI lineage: Eukaryota > Metazoa > Chordata > Mammalia > Carnivora > Hyaenidae > Crocuta > Crocuta crocuta. The sequence continues at coordinate 1,441,775 of NW_027529183.1, read as the reverse complement.
TCTAGAAATAAACCTGTTACATACATGTATGGTCAATTGATTTTTGACCAGAGTGCCAAGACCTTCAATTGGGGAAAAAATAGTCTGTTCAACAAATAGTGGTGGGACATCAGGATATCCAAATACAGAAGAATGGAGTTGGACCTTTACCGCATACTGTATACAAAATTTAACTCAAATGGACCAAAGATATAAGATCTAAGACTATAAAACTTAGTTTTTAGTTTCCTTTGAAGGAAACATATGCATAAATCTGCATATCCTTAGAATAGTCAATTGTTTCTTAGATAATGACATCAGAAGCACAAGCAACAAAGAAGAAATAGGCATGTTGGAATCATGAAATTAAAAACTTTTATGCATCAAAGGATACTACAAGAGATGGAAAGGTAACTCCCAAAATGGGGGAAGATATTTGCAAATCATATATCAGATCAGACTCTATATCCAGAATATATAAAATTTCTTAAAACTAACAACATGATAAAATCTAATTTAACAATGAGCAAGGAAAATAAATAGACATTTATTCAAAGAAGATATACAAATGGCCAAAGATACATAAAAAGAAGTTCAGTGTCATTAGTATTAGAAGAGTGCAAATCTAAACTACAGTGAGATAGTACTTCACTATCACTAGGAAGGCTATGATAAAAGTAACAGAAAATAAAGACCTAAATGAGAGTTGAAACCATAAAATTGCTAGAAGAAAATATAAGCAGTAATTTCTTTGAAATCATCCATAAACACATTTTCTAGGTATGTCTCCTTTGGCAAGCGAAACAAAAGCAAAATTAAACTACTAGGACTACACCAGAATAAAAAGCTTTTGCTCAGAGAAAAACCATCAACAAAACAAAAAGGCAGCCTACTAAATGGGAGAAGATATTTGCAAATGATGTATCTGATAAGGGATTAATATCCAAAATATATAAAGAATTTATACAACTTCAAAACCAAAAATCCAAATAATTTGATTAAAAATGGGCAAAGGACCTGAACAGATGTTTTTCCACAGACGATATACAGATGGCCAACATGTGTATGAAAAGATACTGAACCTCACTAGTCATAAGGGAAATGCAAATTAAAACCAAGATAAGGTGTCACTTTACACCTGTTAGGATGGCAAAAATAAAAAACACAAGAAATAACTGTTGGTGAGGATGTGGAGAAAAAGGAACCCTTGTGCACTGTTGGTGGGAATGCAAATTGTGACAACCACTGTGAAAAACAGTATAAAGATTTCTTTAAAAATTAAAAATAGAATTACCATTATAATCAAGTAATTTTACTACTGGGTGTTTACTCAGAGAAAATGAAAACACTAACTTGAAATGTATATTCACCCCTATATTTATTGAAGCATTATTTATGACAAATGCATAAAGAAGAGGTAATACACACACACACACACACACACACACACACACACACACACACACAGAATATATTTTAGCCATAAAAAAGAAATGATTATCTTGTCATTTGCAATCACATGGCTGGACCTAGAGGGCATAAATGAAATAAGTCAGTCAAAGAAAGACAAATATCATATGATTTAACTCATGTGGAAATTAAGAAACTAAACAAACAAAAAGACAAAAAAAAATATAGACTCTTAAATATAGAGAACAAACTGGTAGTTGCCAGAGGAATGGTGGATGGAGGGATGGTGTCATAGACTAAGGGGATGGAGTGCACTTACCTTGAACACAGAAATGTATCAGATTGTTGANACCAAGATAAGGTGTCACTTTACACCTGTTAGGATGGCAAAAATAAAAAACACAAGAAATAACTGTTGGTGAGGATGTGGAGAAAAAGGAACCCTTGTGCACTGTTGGTGGGAATGCAAATTGTGACAACCACTGTGAAAAACAGTATAAAGATTTCTTTAAAAATTAAAAATAGAATTACCATTATAATCAAGTAATTTTACTACTGGGTGTTTACTCAGAGAAAATGAAAACACTAACTTGAAATGTATATTCACCCCTATATTTATTGAAGCATTATTTATGACAAATGCATAAAGAAGAGGTAATACACACACACACACACACACACACACACACACACACAGAATATATTTTAGCCATAAAAAAGAAATGATTATCTTGTCATTTGCAATCACATGGCTGGACCTAGAGGGCATAAATGAAATAAGTCAGTCAAAGAAAGACAAATATCATATGATTTAACTCATGTGGAAATTAAGAAACTAAACAAACAAAAAGACAAAAAAAATATAGACTCTTAAATATAGAGAACAAACTGGTAGTTGCCAGAGGAATGGTGGATGGAGGGATGGTGTCATAGACTAAGGGGATGGAGTGCACTTACCTTGAACACAGAAATGTATCAGATTGTTGAATATTGTACACCTGAAACTAATATAACACTGTATGTTAATTATACTTGAATTAAAAAAAATACTGTAATTGTTATTATAAAATTGTCATCTGGAAATTCCAAACAACAGAAAATGAGTGCTTGTGAGGATATGGAGAAATCAGAACCTTCATACATTGCCAGTGGGAATGCAAAATGGTTCAACTGCTTTGGAAAACAGTTTGGCAATTAGTGAGTTAAACAGAGGATTACCATGTGACCTAGCATTTCCACTCTCAGAGAATTGAAAATAAAAATGTGTACATTTATGTTTACAGCACTATCACAATAGCCGAAAGATGGAAACAACCCAAATATCCATCACCCGATGAGTAGATAAACAAATGTGATATCCATACAATAGAACATTATTCAGCTGTTCAAGGAATGAAGTACTGATTTATGCTACAACACGAATGGACTGTGAAAACATGCTGCGTGAAAAGCCAGACATAAAAGATCAAATATTGTATGGTTTCATTTACATGAAATATCTAGAACAGGCAAATTTATAGAGACAAAAAGTAGATCAATGGCTGCCGGAAGGGAGGGGAAGAGAGACTGACAGCTTAATGGCTACAGGTTTCTTTTGGGAAGATGAGTTGCACAACTTTGTGAATGCACCACATGCCACTGAATTGCAGACTTCAAAATGGTTAAAATGGTGCATTTTATGTTATGTTATCTTACTGTGGCTTAAAAAATAACATCATGAGCCCCTGTGCACTGCACAAGAGTAGGGGTAAAATTTACATTGGTAATTGTTATGGATTTATACACTTATTAACAGTTCCTGACCGCCCCCCCCCCCAAAAAAAAAGACAATAACGTGTTTTGGTAAAGGGACAACTCTTTCCACTTCTCACAAAGCCATTATTTCTCTTGTCAGTCTGGTTGAATGGAGCTCATTACAAACAAACAGGTGTAACAGGAGGATGCAAAGTGGCAAACTGAGCCAGGAATGCGCAGTTCATGTCATGGCTTGAACTAGTTGTATGTAAAGGGCATTAGGACGGTGGTAGGTTTTAGGGAGTGGTGCTCTGGCACCTGGTCCTGGCACTTTGTCTTTTTGCTCTTCCTGCTGGAGTGGGAGATCCATTGTTCTCCAGGAAGTTTTGGAGGTGTGTACCTGAGGACAGCATGTGTCAGGGGACAGTTTCTCCCCGTATCTCTCACATTTCTATGTGACCTGAGTCTCCTGTGCAAAGCTATCCGCAGCCACTTTTAAGAATATCTGTATAAATTGATATTGCAAGATAGAGAACATCTGCCTTCCTGAAGACCTTCGGGGATAGTAAGGTCTTCCTCCTTTCCTCAGAGAATGTTTGTTTTCTAGTCAAGATAATACCTCTCTGTAGTCGGAGATTGGGCAGGTTTGCTAGCAGCCCCTGATGAGATTCGGGCTTTCCCCAACTCCCAAGTTCCTCAGGTGAGATCCGCGTCACAGTGTGTGCAGTAGCAGCTACCTGGCCCCACTCTGCGTTGCCCTGCTGGGCCTCGGGGGTCGGGGGAATCGGTATGTACCTGCGCTTTCTGCTGCCTGCTGTGCTGGATCTAATAAGCTATTTATATCCAGCCAGGCTTGCCATGTCCTCACTGGCGAGGCCATGGAGATGTGGCCAGCTGACTCCCAGCTGCCGGCTGCGGAGGGACCCCTTGTCTGTGTGGTACACTGGTGTCTTCCTCCGGGCTCGCTGTTTGTGGGATGGCAAGAGAGTGGGCTGGAAGCACCGTGGGAAGGTCAGAGATTGACTTGAGTCCCTCGTTTCTCTTGAATCTGAGGAACGGATTCCTCGGTTTCCAGGGATGTTAGACTAAGCACAGATAGACCACACAAGCAGGTGCCATCCAGTCACCCCAAATGGCTGCCCAGTGCAAAACGGCCTTGCATCGATAGGGTTCTCTGGTAGTAAAAGAATGTTAATCCAGTATGACAGACACCAGAGCCATTATTTTGATTCCTGCATTGTTAGATGGAGAAATGGCAATGACCAAGAAGGAGGGCCTTCAGTTCTGCGTTCATGGTCATTCATATGAGCAATTAATCACATACAAACTTCACCTGGTGAATGGAGGAAACCAGGAGAAATGAGATAATGCTCCTTTCCCTTCCGAGTAGCTTCTGGCAGCCACACCTGAGCTGCGAGTGAGAGTGAGAGGTACTTTCAGATTTCAGACAAAAACTTGAGAGTTTGTTTGTTTATTTTTAATGTTTGTTTATTTTTGACAGAGAGACACAGAGCATGAGTGAGAGAGACACACACAGAATCCAAAGCAGGCTCCAGGCGCGGAGCTGTCAGCAGGGAGTCCCACGCGGGGCTCAACCCCACAAACTGTGAGATCACGACCTGAGCCTGAGTTGGATGCTTAACCAACTGAGCCACCCAGGCCCCGTGACTTGAGATTTTAATACTCAAACTACAGGGGTCCGTTGTGATCTCAGGGTTCCTGAGTTTGAGCCCTGTGTGGGGCTGCCTGCTGTTACCATGCAGCCTGCTTTGGAACCTCTCTGCCCCTCCCTGACTTGCAAACTGTCTCCAAAAATATTCAAATTACAGTACAAAACATTTATCAGAGTTGATATATATGGTTTTTCTTTCGAATTAACTTTAAATTATCTCATCATTCCAAAAGAAATCCTGAAGGAAAATTTGTTAAAATTACATTAAATCTATATATTAACTTGGAAGGAACTGATGTTTTCAGTATTCAGACTTTTCCTTTTCCTTTAGGAATTTGTCCTATATGTCTTCATTCAGAACTTCATATATATTTTGAAAATATTTTATCTCTTCACATAGATACTGCATTGCCTTTTTAGTGTTATGAAGGTTTTGGTTGCTATTGTAAATAAGCCCCTTTCTATTATAAATAACATATACATAAAAATATAGAAATCTACAGTTTTTATGTTTTATTTTTCAGTATTTAATAGGTGCCTATTATTTATCAGGTATTTCTTTTGACTCTTACTACTTCACTCTAAATGGTTTTTTTTTTCAGGTATTACAAATGCAATAAATTTATCTACTTCCCAATAGTTAGAGCTACTGTTTTGATTTCAGGCACATTTCAACGGGCAAGAACATCCTTAAGAAGCTAAAATAATGTTAATATTGGCATTCTCATTTTGTAACTACTATTAATGGAATGTCTATATTGTTTATTAGGAATTGGGTATTTGAAGAGGAGTTGATAAATAATACCACTTTCCCCCTCCTGTGTACACAATCAAGTACAAAACAATATACAGAACACAGACAACTGTAAATCAAGATGTCAGCATTATTGCATGGAGTCACATGAGAATATTAGCTCTATATCTGAGGTCAAAGAACTTGCTAACTCTCCCCAAATGAAACAAGATTACCTCCCCAAGCATAGACATAGTGTTGGGCAACCACTGACTCCGTTATGGGGGCTGCCCCTTACAAGTGATGAAGAGCACAGCAGAAAGAACCTTCTCTGAGGGTGGCTTCTTTGGGAACAGAAAGGCCCGAGGCTGTAATAACTAGCTTCTCTGAAAGCACCAATCAAAGGCACTCTATTCCATGCGATGGAGAGTAGGGGAGTATGCGAGTCAGCATGGGGAAAGTAGTTTCCCCTTATGTATGATTGGTTATTGATTTTTAAATACTTGTCCTTTAAAGTGATAGGAAAAGTAACATTTCTAATTGTACTAAGAACCCTATTAAAAATGATTTAAAAATGAATTATTACATTTCTGTAATAATACATTCATGAATCTTCATGATACAGTTTTTCATATTAGACTTAGAGTTAATATATGTTACTTGAATAAATATATTTTCTTAAAACTAAATATTTCTCTTCTTATATTAAGCTTTGCTTACTTATGGTGGATAACTCTAATTTAAATGAGACTTCCATTTTTTTTCTTTTTTAGAAATTATAAATTCTGATCACAGGAAAGATTTATCAAATGTAAACACATACAAACACAGACATACACACACGTATCCACTTATTTAAGTACTTGTGCTGGTCTAGATGCTGGAAACATTACAGGAATCAAACAAACAAAACTTGTGCCTGCTTCAAGTTTACATTCCAATGAGATTGGTGTATCTGCTTTGGGAGAAGTAAGGAGTCTTTTCAACTTTTGTTTTTACTAATTCTTTTTACTTTTCAGACTTATTGAGACATAATTTATGTAAAACAATGTGTAAGTTTAGGTATACAACATGATGATTTGATAAATGTACATATTGCAGAATGATTACCACAATAAGGTTAGTTAACCCATCTGTGGTAATGGCGTATAATTACAGGTTTTTGTTGTTGTTGTGAGAACATTTAAACTCTAATCTCTTAACAACTTCCAAGTATATGATACAGTATTGTTACACATTGCTACATATGACTCCCTCAGAACTCACTCATATTATCACTGGAAGTCTGTACACTTTGACTAGCATCACCTCATTTCCCCCACCTCTCTGCCCTAGCAACCTCCAGTCAAATCTCTGTTTCTATGAATTCAGGGCTTTTTTTTTTTCTTTCTTTTTTTTTGTAGTTTCAAGTCTCTAAATTCCAGTTAATATATGGTGTAATAGTGGTTTCAGATATACAATTTAGTGATTCATCACTTTTCATACAATACCCAGTGATCATCACAAGTGCCTTCCTTCATACCTATCACCCATTTAACCCATGCCCCACCCACCTCCCCTCCAGTAACCCTCAGTTTGTTTTCTATAGTTAAGAGTAAGCTTTTAACAAAAAATTTGATTCTCCATATAAGTGAAATCATATGGTATTTGATGGTCTCTGTCCGACTTCCTTCACTTAGCATAATGCCCTCAAGGTCCATCCATATTGTTACAAATGTTAGGATTTCATTCTTTTTTTGTGGCTGAAAAATATTCATATATATATATATATATGTACATATATATCATATTTCCTTATCCATTCATTTGTTGAATGACACGTAGATTTTTTCCATTTCCTGACTGCTGTGAATAAACATAATAGTACAGATACCGCTTTGAGATAATGATTTCATAATTCTTGGATATATACTCAAAAGTATATTGCTGGAAAATGAACTATTGGTACTTCATCAAAATAAAAAGCTTCTGCACAGGAAAGGAAACAAACAACAAAACTAAAAGGCAATCAACAGAATGGGAGAAGATATTTGCAAATTACAAATCAGATAGTGGGTTAGTATCCAAAATCTATAAAGAACTTACCAACACAACACCCGAGAAACAAATAATCCAGTGAAGAAATGGGCAAAAGATGTGAAAAGACATCCAGATGGCAAACAGACACATGAAGAGATACTCAACCATTGCTCATCATCAGGGAAATACAAATCCAAACCACATTGAGATACCACCTCACAGTGGTCAGAGTGGCTAAAATTAACAATTCAGGAAAGGAACATATGTTGACAAGGATGTGGAGAAAGGGGAACCCTCTTGCACTGTTGGTGGGAATGCAAACTGGTGCATCCACTCTGGAAAACAGTGCGGAGGTTCCTCAAAAATTAAAAATAGAACTACCCTATGGCCCAGCAATAGCACTGCTAGGAATTTATCAAAAGGATACAAGAGCGCTGATTCATAGGGGTACGTATATCCCAATGTTTATAGCAGTTCTATCAACAACAGCCAAATTATGGAAAGAGCCCAAACATCCATCAACTGATGAATGAAGAAAGAAGATGTGGTATTATATACAAAGGAATACTATTGGGCAATGAAAAAGAACGAAATCTTGCCATTTGCAACAATGTGGATGGAACTGAAGGGTATTATACTAAGTGAAATAAGTCAGAGAAAGACATATATCATGTTTTCAGTCATGTGTGAAATTTAAGAAACTTAAGACCATAGGGGAAGGGAAGGAGAAATAAGTTATACACAGAGAAGGAGGGAAACCATAAGAGACACTTAAATACAGAGGAGAAACTGAGCATTGATGGGAATGGGGGTTGAGGGTCGGTGGGAAAGATGGGTGATGGGCATTGAGGAGGGCACTTGTTGGGATGAGCACTGGGTGTTGTATGTAAGTGATGAATCATTGGAATCTACTCCTGAAGCCAAGACTACACTGTGGGTTAGCTAACTTAACAATAAATCATTTAAAAAAATGTCTACAGGCAGGAGCTGACCTATAGGAGTTGCCAATTTTCAACCCCTGCCCCAATAAAATATTTTTTATTGTAAAAAAAAGTCTATCACTGGATCATATAGTAATTCTAGTTTTAATATTTTGAGGAAACTCCATAGTGTTTGCCACAGTGGCTGCATCAGTTTACCTTCCCACCAACAGTACGTCAAGGTTGTCTTTCCTCCACTTCTTGCAGGCATTTGTTCTCTCTTGTCCTTCTGATAATAGTCATCCTAATTTAGTGTAGAGTGGTATCTCATTGTGGTTCTGATTTACATTTCCCTGATCATTGATGTTGAGTACCTTTTTGTGTACTATTGGCCGTTTGTATGTGTTCTTTGGAAAAATATCTGTTCCAATGTTCTTTTTTTTCTTTCATAGTTTATTGTCAGGTTGGATTCCATATAACACCCAGTGCTCATCCCAGCACATACCCTCCTCCATGCCCATCACCCCCCTTCCCCTCTCCTCCACCCCCATCAGCTCTCAGTTTGTTCTCAGCATTCAAGAGTCTCTCATGGTTTGCCTCCCACCCTCTCCCCAACTATTTTTCCCCTTCTCCTCCCCCATGGTCCTCCATTTAGTTTCTCCTAATCCTCCTATAAGTGGAAGCATATGGTATCTGTCTTTCTCTCTCTGACTTATTTCGCTCAGCATAACACCCTCAAGTTCCATCCATGTAGCTACACATGGCCAGATTTCATTCTTTCTCATTGCCATGTAGTATTCCATCGTATAGATGGAACTATATCTTCTTGATCCATTGGTCCGTTGATGGACACTTAGGCTCTTTCCATGATTTGGCTATTGTTGAAAGTGCTACTATGAACATTGGGGTACATGTGCTCCTATGCATCAGCACTCCTGTATACCATGGAAAAATTTGTAACATTGCTATTGCTGGGTCATAGGGGAGTTCTACTGCTAATTTTTTGAGGAACTTCCACACTGTTTTCCAGAGGGGCTGCATCAGTTTACATTCTCACCAAAGTGTAGGAAGGTACCCGTTTCTCCACATCCTCGCCAGCATCTATAGTCTCCTGATTTGTTCATTTTAGCCACTCTGCCCGGCGTGAGGGGTATCACGCCGGTTTTGATTTGTGTTTTCCTGATGATANAGAAGTTGCTGCGGTTGAGGTCAAGGAGGTTGTTTCCTGCTTTCTCCTCTAGGGTTCTGATAGTTTCCTGTCTCACATTCAGGTCCTTTATCCATTTTTTTTGAGTTTATTTTTGTGTATGGTGTGAGACAGTGATCCAGTTTCATTCTTCTGCATGTTGCTGTCCAGTTCTCCCAGCACCATTTGTTAAAGAGGCTGTCTTTTTTTTAAAAAAATAGTTTATTGTAAAGTTGGTTTCCATATAACACTCAATGCTCATCCTCACAAGTGCCCTCCTCCATGCCCATCACCCCCTTCCCCTTCCCCACCCCCATCAGCTCTCAGTTTGTTCTCGGCATTCAAGAGTCTCTCATGGTTTGCTTCCCTCAAAGAGGCTGTCTTTTTTCCGTTGGATACTCTTTCCCACTTTGTCAAAGATTACTTGGCCGTACATTTGTGGGTCCAATTCTGAGTTCTCTGTTCTGTCCCATTGGTCTGTGTGTCTGTTTTTGTGCCAATACCATACTGTCTTGATGATTATAGCTTTGTAGTAGAGGCTAAAGCCTGGGATGGTGATGCCTCCTGGTTTGGCTTTCTTCTTCAATATTACTTTGGCTATTCGGGGTCTTTTGTGGTTCCATACAAATTTTAGGATAGTTTGTTCTAGTTTTGAGAAGAATGCTGGTGCAATTTTGATTGGGATTGCATTGATGTGTAGAGTGCTTTGGGTAGTAATGACATTTTAACAATATTTATTCTTCCGACCCATGAGCATGGAATGTTTTTCCATTTCTTTGTGTCTTCTTCAATTTCCTTCATAAGTTTTCTATAGTTTTCATCATACAGATGTCTTATATCTTCGGTTAGGTTTATTCCTAGGTATTTTATGGGTTTTTGTGCAGTTGTGAATGGGATCAGTTTTATGATTTCTCTTTCTGTTGCTTCACTGTTGGTGTATAAAAATGCAGCCGATTTCTGTACATTGATTTTGTACCCTGCAACTTTGCTGAATTCATGGATCAGTTCTAGTAGGCTTCTGGTGGAGTCTGTTGGGTTTTCTATGTAGAGTATCATGTCATCTGCGAAAAGTGAGAGTTTGACTTCTTTCCCAATTCTGTTGCCTTTTATTTCCTTTTTTTGGTCTGATGGCTGATGCTAGGACCTCCAGCACTATGTTAAACAACAGTGGTGAGAGTGGACATCCCTGTCGTGTTCCTGATCTCAGGGGGAAAGCTCTCAGTTTTTCCCCGTTGAGGATGATGTTAGCTGAGGGCTTCTCATAGATAGCTTTTATGATGTTTAAGTAAGTTCCTTCTATCCCGACTTTCTTAAGGGTGTTTATTAAGATGCGATGCTGTATTTTATTAAATGCTTTTTCTGGATCTATCGACAGGATCATATAGTTTTTATCTTTTCTTTTGTTAATGTGATGTATCACATTGATTGGTTTGCGAATATTGAACCAGCCATGTAACCCAGGAATGAATCCCATTCGATCATGGTGGGTAATTTTCTTATGTGTTGTTGAATCCGACTTTCAAGTTTCTTGTTGAGGATTTTTGCATCCGTATTCATCAAGGATATTGGCCTGTAGTTCTCTTTTTTTGCTGGATCTCTGTCTGGCTTGGGAATCAGAGTGATGCTGGCTTCATAAAATGAGTCTGGAAGTTTTCCTTCGATTTCTATTTTTTTGAAATAGCTTGAGAAGAATTGGGATTAATTCTGTTTTAAATGTCTGGTAGAATTCCCCAGGGAAGCCATCAGGTCCAGGGCTCTTATTTGTTGGGAGATTTTTGATAACTGATTCAATTTCTTCACTAGTTATGGGTCTGTTCAGATTTTCTCTCTCTTCCCATGTGAGTTTTGGTAGTGAGTGTGTATTTAGGAATTTGTGCATTTCTTCTAAGTTGTCCAATTTGTTGGCGTATAATTTTTCATAGTATTCCCTGACAATTGCTTGTATTTCTGAGGAATTGGTTGTAACAAATCCATTTTCATTCATGATTTTGTCTATTTGGGTGCTCTCTCTTTTCTTTTTGAGAACCTTGGCTAGAGATTTGTCAATTTTGTTTATTTTTTCAAAAAACCAACTCTTGGTTTCATTGATCTTTTCAACTATTTTTTGGATTCTATATTGTTTATTTCTGTCCTAATTTTTATTGCTTTTATTTTTCTGCTGGCTTTGGGGTGCTCTTGTTGCTCTTCTTCTAGTTCCTTTAGGTGTGCTGTTAGATTTTGTATTTGTGCTTTTTCTAGTGTCTTGAAATATGCCTGGAGTGCAATGTACTTTCCTCTAAGGACTGCCTTTGCCGTATCCCAAAAAGTTTGGATAGTTGTATTTTCATTTTCACTTGTTTCCATATATTTTTAAATTTCTTCTCTAATCACCTGATTGGCCCATTCATTCTTCAGTAGGGTGTTCTTTAATCTCCATGCTTTTGGAAGTTTTCCAGAGTTTTTCCTGTGATTGATTTCAAGTTTTGTAGCATTGTGATCTGAAAATGTGCATGGTATATGGTCTTGATTCTTTTACATTTTTTGAGGCCTACTTTATGACCCAGTATGTGATCTGTCTTGAAGAGTGTGCCATGTGCACTTGAGAAGAAAGTGAATTCCATAGTCTCAGGATGTAGAGTTCTAAATATATCTGTCAGATCCATCTGTCCAATGTGTCATTCAAGTTCATTGTTTCTTTAGTGATTTTTCTGTCTAGTTGATCTATCCATTGCTGTAAGTGGAGTTGTAAAGTCCCCTGCTTTTAGCACATTCTTATCCATAAGATTGTTTCTGTTTGTGATTAATTGTTTTATGTATTTGGGTACTCCCGTATTTGGTGCATAGATATTTATAATTGTTAGCTCTTCCTGATGGATAGACCCTGTAATTATTATATAATGCCCTTCTTCATCCCTTGTTACTGCCTTTACTTTAAAGTCCAGTTTGTTTGATATGAGTATGGCTACTCCAGCTTTCTTTTGACTTCAAGTAGCATGATTGATATTTCTCAATCCCCTTACTTTCAATCGGAAGGTGTCCTTCCTTCTTTAGAAGAAACTCCTTCTAAAATGAGTTTCTTGTAGACAGCAAATAGGTGGGTTTTTTTTGTTTTTTTTATCCATTCTGCTACTCTGTGTTTTTGATGGGAGCATTTAGTCCATTTATATTCAATGTTATTACTGAAAAATATGGGTTCAGAATCATTGTGTTCTCTGTAGGATTCATGCTTGTGGTGGTGTTTCTGGTAACTTGTGTTCCTTGCAACATTTCCCTCATAGAGTACCCTTTAGGATTTCTTGTAGGGCTGGTTTAGTGATGATGAATTATTTCAGTTTTTGTTTATTTGGAGAGACTTTTATCTCTCCTTCTATTCTGAATGACAGGCTTGCTGGATAGAGGATGCTTGGCTGCATATTTTTTCTGAAGATTTCCTGCCATTCCTTCCTGGCCTGCCAAGTTTAAGTAGATAGGTCTGTAACTATTCTGATAGGTCTGCCTTTGTGTGCTAGGGCCCTTTTCTCCCTAGCTGCTTTCGGAATCTCTTTGTCCTTATATTTTGCCAGTTTCACTATGATATGTCATGCAGAAGATAAATTCAAGTTATGTCTGAGGGGAGTTTTCTGTGCCTCTTGGATTTCAGTGTCTATTTCCTTCCTCAGATTGGGGAAGTTCTCAGCTATAATTTGTTAAAGTACTCCTTCAGTGCCTTTCCCTCTCTCTTCCTCTTCTGGAATTCCTATCAGATGGAAATTGTTCCATTTGATTGTATCGGTCAGCTCTGGAACTCTCCTTTCGTGTTCCAGTTTATCTCTTTTTATCAGCTTTCTCTTTTTCTGTAATTATGTCTTCTAATTCACCTATTCTCTCTGCCTCTTCAATCCGTGCGTTGGATGCCCTCATTTTATTATGCACCTCATTTATAGCAGTTTTTAATTCATCACAACTATTTTTAAGCTCCATAGTCTTTGTAACAATAGCTTCTGTGATGCCTTCCATGCGTCTTTCAAACCCAGTGATTAATTTTATGACTATTGTTCTAAATTTTTGTTCAGTTATGTTGCTTATATCTGTTTTAAGCAGCTCTTTAGGTGTCATTTCTTCCTGGAATTTCTTTAGAGGAGAGTTCTTCTGTCTTGTCATTTTGGCTAGCTTTGTGTCTCTTGTTAGTTTTAAAAGCTTGTTATGTACTCTGCACCTGTGAGTACTGCTATATTAAGGAAAGCTCATTGATTGTCTAGTGCCTGTCTGTTCAGGAAGTGTTCTTTAAATGTTATTTCCTGTTCTCTCTTGTTGTTTGATTGTTTTATTTTCCTGCTTGTAGTGGTATTTGGGACTCTCTACCATGTGTACATTGGCTTGTTTCTTGAGGTAGCCCTGGAAGAGAAAACAGACAGACGAACACACAAGGAACAAAAGCATGCAAACACACTGACAAATCCAACAAATGAGCAAACTGAAAGGGAAAAAGAAAAAGAAAATAAGGAAAAGAAGAAGAAAAAAAGAAAGGAAGGAATAAAAAAACCTCAAAAGACAAAGAACAGTCTAAAAACCAGAATTCCCAGCCACAAATAGAGAGCAGGGTGTATGCAGTGCTGATGGAAGAGCATACACACAGACAGAACTGTCAGGGCAGTGAGAAAGTGAAATTGGACAATGACCAGGCTGAGAGTCTAAGAGGCTTAATTCAGAGAGAGAAAGAGGAGAATATGGTATGAGGCAAGAAGAAAGAAAGGAGGATAGTGTTACTCAGAGAAACTATGTAGTCTGATTACTCCAGAGAGAGAGAGAGAGAGAGAGAGAGAGAGAAAGATAGTGGTGGAGGTGTAGAATATACATCTAGAGAATGGATTAAATGTGACTGTTTAAGCAAAGCAATGACCAGAGTGCCCAGTCCATCAGAGAGGAGGGATATGAATGAGACAAGGGGAAAATATATCTGAATAGAAATAATTAATCTAGAATTAATCATGGTAGTGCATCTATGTTGGTCTTGCCCTGGGCTCTGGTAAAAAAAAAAAAAAAGCAGCTCTCTAGCGGGGATGGGTGTAGTTTGGAGTAGGCAGGTCTTAGCCTCCACTGTGGTCCCTCTGGCCACTTCCTGAGGTCCCACCTTGGTGGTTGTGGGGAGCAAAATGGCGGCGTCCCAGTCCCCTTTGGAACCAAGCGCCGCAAATCGCTCCCTTGGGTCTGATCTCCCTGTGCCATGGGTGCAGCCAAGCTGGGCCATGTTTTCTGTCCCAACCCCCGCTTCGTTTCCAGGTCCCAGTCCGTGCCCTTTACTGATACTGCCTGAAACACAGTCCTGCAGGTTGGCTGCTTCCGTGCCACCGGGATGGATCCTGGAGAGCAGCGGTGCGGCCTCGGGTACCGCTTCCCGGATGCTGGGGCTTGAGCTGGAAGGGCAGTGGAGCGGTTTCTCCTGGCGCAGCCTGGGTCCAGGGGCACCCAGTTCAAAGTCAGCACCCCAGCTAGAACTAAGAACAGTCTCCGACTGAGCCGAGGTTATTCTCTTCTCCAGGGACAGTTCTCTGAGCAGTTTCAGCCACACTTTCTTTTCCCCTCATCTCACCTTGGCTCCCCGCAAGGGGGGCTCCTCCCCTCCCTCCATGTCTCTGGTCCCAGCCGGCTTTTATCTTCCCCAGTTAACACTCATCCACTTATGAGGTTGCCTTCCCAGTGTACTCTGTCTCTTCCCAAATTCCTGTGGCTCAGTGTCCTGTGGCTTCAGGCCTTCTCTGAGAGATGGGTATGAGCGAAATGCATGGAGCTCCCTACTTCTCTGCCATCTTCGCATTGGGCTCTGTACTGGGTGTGAGGCCTACCTAAAAAAAAACAGTATATCAAAAACGGAAAACAACCAAATATTTGATGCCATAATCTTAATCATCATAATCATACAAACCAGTCACTGATGCTCAAATAATATGTATTTATAATGCATTATCATATTATAATGTGTTAATTTATTTTACCTCAGGCCCCTGAGATTTATCGAATGGAAGTGTGTTTTGTTTTGTTTTGTCTTTTTCTTTTTTGCACCAGGATACTTTATCTTTCTGGAATCAGTTCCAACAGGTGTTATTCTTTGGGGTTCTATCAGGGCTTACTGATTAGCATGGAAAGGCATTAGGGACTTTCCACGGAAATTCTACCAAATTACCAAGCAACTTGCAGATAATCAAAGGTTAGCAGCATTCTGTCTTTGACTAATTAAAAATATTTAACTGAGAGATATCATAAAATGTATTATTAGGAGGTTTCAGTGTATAACTGAATAAGTAAAAATATTTTAAAAGCATGAATTACTACTTGCTAATACCTAAAATGTGTTCCAGGTCTCTTTGATGTTATTTTCAACAAAGGAAATGTATGCATTTTCCAAAGTCGTGAAATCGGGCATCTTTCTCTTGCTGTTGACAACAGCACTGTCACTGGAATGGTGTGTAGTAATTGTGTTTATTTGCTGTATATCAGTAGTGTTGTATCCATATATAATTTATTTTTTATAAGATTGTCAGGTTATATTTCCTTTGGCTTTCAATTCACCTTTTTCATTTTTCTGTTTTGTCTAACTAAATTTTGATATTCTGATGCATGAATAATCCTAATTTCAGCAATTAAAATTTAGACAAGAAAAACTAGACCACTTTTCTGGTAATATCCAAAATATTAATAAGCCTCCAAAAGGAGATGATCTGGTTTCTTGAAGACCCCTTCAAGTAGCATATTATTAGGGAAGAAACAATGATAATGTTACCTAAGCATGCTTTGTATTGCTTAGGTTAGGTTTGAAGAGTAGCTTTTAATATACATAGCTGTTTTAAAAAATATGCATGTTATTTACTTTGAAAAACGAGACAGCATCGCATAACTGCCATGCAGTGTTGTCAGATGTTTGCTATGTGTTATAACACTTAATCTTTATATCTGACCTATGCGAGAAGAGGAGCCTGACCTGTGGAAGAATTAAGTGAGTTGCCCAAGGTCACATAAGTAGTAAATGTGAAAGCAGGAATTGAACACCGGCTTTCTGATTCTAGCACTCATGCTACAGCGTCTTCGTGTAACGTTATATAATATTACATGATTTTTGACTCATAGCATGTTATTTAACTTAAGGGAAAATAATAATTACTGAAAAAATTTATATAATTTGTAGGCCTGAAATTCAGGCTAAATGATAATCAATCAAATTTTCTTTACAAAGTCTTTTCTTCTCTGCTCTGGACTTAGCAGGTCATCCTGTGTTGTGCTTTGTAGCACATTCTGCTCAGCTAGCATAGGTCCTGGTCATCGCAAGTGCTTATAAATATGAATGTAGTGGATATGGACTCTACTTAATTAGATCAAGAGTTTGAGGAATGCCCTATTACTTTATTTTTCTAAAATCAAATTAAATTTACTTCTGAACCCCTAACTTGTTAGGTTGGTGAGAGCTTCCATGTTAGTTATTAGGGGATTCATCTTGTTACACACAAGATGGTTCCTGGAATGGGGTCTCAGAATATCTGGTAACAACCCTTTTGGCTTCAGTCCACACCAGTCATCGCTGCTGTACTCATCAGACATCAGATGGCTTCTTGAAGGGGAAGAGCCCTGTTGCCTACCTGCCGTACTTACACAAGAACACTTTGCTGAGTTCATGGGCCCAGCCATTCAAGGGACACCAATGTGTCCTTCCTTTTCAGGCCCAAATACCTCCCCAAGGTACTGAGGGGAAATAGGGTAAAATCTCAAATAGTATCTTGAGCCAGGAATGTTTCCCTGTAGCATAACCTCCGTGATTTGTTTAGTTTTTTTGGAAACAAAACCTAATAATGCTTGTCGGTTAATTTCAGCTTTTGGTCCAAAACAGTCTTGAGTTAGGAAGACACAAATGAAGAAATGAAAAATAAACAATAGAATACAATAACTTATTAAATTGTCCTGCTGCTGAAGTTTTTTTTGTTGTTACCTGATACTCTGCCATGACTTCTGAGAAATCAAAAGATAGTTCTTGGAACAAGACACTGGAAATCAGGGTGGAAAATCAAAACAATTAACTTGCAAAAGCATGTGATAGATCCTATGAGGAGTCTATGCAGTGCAGTAGACCTGTACATACATAAAATGTGCAAACACTTCCCATTTAATTATTTTCTATCGCTAATTCAGAGTTTGCTTATTTGTTTGTTTGTTTTTTAGGCTAGTGGCGGAGGTTGCACTGAGCTGCGAGTGCTTCATCAGCCCAGCCGCTGTGTGCTTCTCGAGTCAGTACGGGTTCCTGGTCACGCAGTTGTTTTTGATCGTCATGGCAAAATAGCTGCCGAGTCATCAGCAGGTTATGCGGACCTTTCAAAAGAATTTGTGGTTTTTGTCAAGGTAAAATGGTGGAAAGTCATTAGAGTTTATATTGCTAAATATCTACTTTATTTTGCTCGATTGAGGAAAACTCTGGAGTCGTAATGCAGTTATCAGATCTCTTTCCCACTAGGTGGCATTGATGCCTGTAGCCATTCTATTTACCCAGACTCTGAAAGGCAGTATGGATCATAGCTTTAGCAGCATCAGAACTGATGGGAGTCACATCCTTTATTCAAGCGAATTCGTAGGTTAAAACCATAAGTGTGGGAATTCTTGGTACAGATTTAGAGACTCTGACATTTGGGAGTGAAATGTATATATTTAACTTTTCTAACAATTAGAATATTTATACTCTTTGAGTGTTGTATATGTGTCATCATCTTATGCTTCTTTCTTTATAGTATGTGCTTCTGAATATATCTTTAAAATATTATCATAGTAATACAGTTACTACCATTTTGACTATTTTGTCAAGCACTTTACTGAGAGCTTTACCACGTACAAAGTTATATTTAATCATCCTAAACGTACTGACAGATATTATCTGTTTTTAAAACAGAAGAAAAGATTTTCAGGGAAGTTAAAATCTGACTAGGATAGCATAACTAGTGGGTAATGGTGGATCATGATTCAAATCAAAGTAAATTTGTCTTCAAAACTTTTTATATTTACTATATAATAAACATTTCATTACAATATTATGTTTTCTCCAAAACAACGTGATTTTTATACCCAAACATAAGGTATATGTATATGTTTGTTTGTTTATGTATCAATCTCTCTCTCTCATTGGATTTTTAATTTTTTTAAGTTTATTTATTTTTGAGAGAGAGAGAGAGAGAGGGAACAGGGAAGGGACAGAGGGAGAGAGAGAATCCCATGCAGCGTCGCAGTGTCAGTGCAGAGCCTGATGTGGGGGCTCAAACCCACGAATGGTAAGATCATGACCTGACTGAAGCCAAGAGGTGGGCACTTAACTGACTGAGCCACCCACACAACCCTGGAAGTTTAATCTTAATCTCCTCATTTTACCACCTCTACATATGTTACTGCAAAATATACTTTGACATATGTCTTTAGCCACATATTTTGTTATTTCCTTACTTTAAATGATTTGAAATTGAATTTAAGGGTCAGAATTTGAAGTCTTTAAGACTATGGGAACATACTGCCAACTTTCTTTCCAGAAATGTACTAATTTTAAATCCTGTGAACATTAAACCACTGTGAAGTTAGAGGGGACAGCTCATATGACTTCCCTCACTTCTGACACAGACTTCAGAATTCCCAGGTCCTTGAGACCACTATCAAGTTTTGATAATTTAATAAAACAACTCAGAGCTCAGTGGAAGTTGTCATACTCATGGTATGGTTTTATTACAGAGAAAGGATACAGATTAAATTCATCTAAGGGAAGAGACACATAGAAAGTACCAAATGGTCACTTCTAGTTGTCCTCTCCCTGAGAGCCAGGACAGCATTTGTTTCTCAGCATTGATATGTGACAGTATGCATGGGGTATTGCCCCCCAGGAAGCTCACCTGAGCCATGGTGTGCAGTCTTTATTGGGGTTCAGTAATTTAAGAAGGGGGCTGGCTGATCTCAGTCTCCAGCCTCACAGGAGGTCAGCTTACACCTTGTGACTCAGAACTGCCACCCTAAATCATATTTTTACTATATGGCTGGCTCAAGGCCGTCAAGCAAACAAAAACTCCTATCAAGCATAATAATCAAAGGCTTAGAAATTACCTTTCAGAATTCAAAGGCAAAAGCCAGACCTCTGTGGGTAAAGTTAATTTCTTTTTCTTTTTTAATTGAAATGTAACTAACATAGTGTTACATTAGTTTCAGCCGTGCAATATAATGATTCAGCAATTCTATACATTTCTCATTGCTCATCAGAGAAAGTATACTCTTAATTCCCTTTATCTATTTCACCCATTCTCCCATCCCCCATCCATCTAGCAACCACTGGCTTGTTCTCTGTATTTAAGAGTCTGATTTTTGGTTTGTTTCGTTTTTTCCTTAATTGCTTTATTACCTAATTCCTTTAGCAGTGTAGGAGAGGATCCATTTTGTTGACCTTGGTGTTGAATATGGTCTTTAAAAAAAACTTTTGACAATTTTCAGAGTAATAAACTAGTGTGAATTGCCTTTGTAAATGTTTATTTGTCATTTGTATTTTGGCCTCTGTGACTTATGTATTTTTGTATTTTATCTATTTTTCTACAGTGTTAACATATTCTAATAAACTTTCAAGATTTTTTAACATCTTCTTAAGTTATTGGTTACCTGGGATTTACTTAAAAATACTTTAGTTGTATTTGATATCTCTTTTTATTCATTCATTCCTACGTATATACATTGACCCAGTATTCATATGGTGCATCCTATAATTCAGGTACACTTGTAGTACACTGTTTTTATTCTTCTTTGTATTAATACTATAATTATTTGTTTATATTGATTATAAATTTCTTTTAAAAAATTTTTTTAACGGTTATTTATTTTTGAGACAGAGAGAGACAGAGCATGAACTGAGGAGGGGCAGAGAGAGAGGGAGACACAGAATCTGAAACAGGCTCCAGGCTCTGAGCTAGCCGTCAGCACAGAGCCCGACGTGGAGCTTGAACCCGCGAACTGTGAGATAATGACCTGAGCCGAAGTTGGACGCCTAACCGACTGAACCATCCAGGCGCCCCTTGATTATAAATTTCTTAAGAGTGGTGTTTATGTTTTATATTTTTTTTAAATCTCCTTAGCATCTAATACCGACCTTTTATTCTCAATAAATAATAATTGTTGTAAATTATAATGAGTCAGTCAGAGAGCTTCCTTTAATTTTGTATAGTTTTGCATAGTAGTTAAATTATTCCTTATTTTGCTCATTTTTAGGCAACAAGTTTCTGGTAAGATTCTGATCACTACAACTCCTATAAAAGAATTGCCATCTTCTTTTAGCAAAACGTGAGTTTATTATTTACTGCCTTCTGTTCTGTGTGTCGTTCTGCAGGGTGTGTTCCTTAATAGTGCTGTGGTTCTACTTGCTACGAGCCTCTGCCAAGCCCTGTGTCTCCAGCCTGATGGGAGCTGCACTGGAGTGGGAAGCCAGTCTGAAGAATCCTACTGGAAAGTGCATAAAATCAGCGTTGGTATTTGCATGTTTGAAAGTGTGAAAAATGCAGGGATGTATCTGAGGATTAAGGACGGCCACTGTGATGGAACAGTAAGCACATGCTTGTACTTCTCAGCCAGTGTTTACTATGTTTGCCAATGATACGTATGAGAATGACTCTTTCTGAGTAGTTAGGGTATTTTTAGTTTTAACCCATAAACATTTTAGAAATTGGAGGTAATATATGGTGGCCCTCTTGACTCATTGAAAAGTTGGGAGGGCAGCCACATGCTTTATATGATTATAGAGGGATTCTAATCTTTTAGACGTTGCTTTTGAAATGCAATGTGCACACACATCACCTGGGAATTGCATTATGAAGCAGGTTCTAATTCAGGTAGTCTGTGGTGGGACCCGTGTATCTGTGCTTCTGATAAGCTGTCAGCTGTTGTTGATGATGTTGGTCTGCAAACCATACATTGAGAACCAAGGCTTCAGAAAGTCCCCGCTCAACAGTATTTCCCTACTGCTTCTTTTGGTGCCTGAATTTCCACCAATGAAAACCCGGTATTTTGAGTAAGGAAGTAATTTTAAATTCTAATTATTAGAGGTTCTTCTTTAACGTCTTGACTTAGAAGGGGACATAGAAGGCAACTAACATAATGTTAACCTTTTACATATCCTAATTCTTCTCTGGATTGAGGATCATGTAAGGATTACACATTTAACTTGACTGCTAATGCTTTGTTCCTCTGTTCTTGTTTGAAACAATTTAGTTTAAACTGTATCTTTTTTTTTAAATATTTTTTTATTTATTTCTAGGAGAGAGAGAGACAGCGTGAGCAGGGGAGGGTCAGAGAGAGAGGGAGACACAGACTCGGAAACAGGCTCCAGGCTCTGAGCTGGCAGTCAGCACAGAGCCCGATGCGGGGCTCGAACCCACGAACCGCGAGATCATGACCTAAGCGAAAGTCGGATGCTTAACTGACTAAGCCACCCAGGCGCCCCTAAACTGTATTTTTAAGATAAACTCAGGGGTGCTTCCTCTCCCTTTTCTCCTTACCAGTATGGCATCAGTTATATGGTAGTGTTTTCATGAGCTTCTGGGGGTGAGAAGGCAGAAGGCTTAGACTATTCATCATTGTCTGGGTCCCTGTCTGCCGCAGACTGGCAAGTCTGTGTCTGGTGAGCTGCACCGATGTTCAGAGTGCAAAGAGAAAAGCACTATTATTTAATTTAAGTTTTAAAATTATTTATTTAAATGAATTAGCATATTAGCATCCTTGATTGACTCACTAAAACATTGAAATTTCACAGAAGAATCCATGCTTAACAGGGTGTCATGCTATGGCAAACTGGTAAGTGAGCTCATTAAGATGAAATACAGGTAACATTACTTTTAGGTGCCTGGGTGGCTCAGTTGAGCGTGTGACTCTTGATTTAGCCTTAGGTCATGACCTCATGGTTCGTGGGTTTGAGCTCCATGTTGGGCTCTGTGTTGACAATGCAGAGCCTGCTTGGGATATTCTCTCTCCTCTCTCTGCTCCTTCCCAACTTGTGCATGTGCTCTCTCTCTGTCTCTCTCTCAAAATAAATAAATAAGCTTAAAAAAACAAAGAGGTAACACTACTATGGCCACATTCACTGAGAGTATGATTTAATCTGATGCTCAGTCATCCTGGAGGAGGGACATCAGGGAGTAACTTTACTTTCACACCACCAGCACCCACAAAGTATACAGGTCTTTGCTTTTGGGGCTCATCCGAGTCTTCACAACCACAAGACAGACCGCGTATCACTGCAGGACACGTGTTTTGGGGGATATGTGTTTGTAAATTTCTAGGGAGAGTTTGTGGCGGCAAAGATGTATGTCACTTTAAAGTAGATGAACCAACATTGGAAATTTGTGTCTTCTCTAGATATCAACCCAGGGGATAGCTCATTTGTCAGCCCCATTCCATGTTGCTGCTGTGTCATAGTCAAGTTGGATGGTGATTTCATGGTTCTTCTCATCCTCCCTCTCCAGCATGTGTGAGCCCGGTGTCTTCCACCTCTTTCCCAGTATGCTGCTTATCTTGTCTCTTCACGTGAGCACATTTCCTCTGCCAGTGGCAGCAGCAGCTTGAATTTTTCTTCCCCACGCTAAGCACTTACTGTTGTTTACTTCTTTTTCTTCTGGTTTGTGCTGAGTGAGTCGTCTCTGTGTGATTAGGCTAAGGGAATGGAAGGAGTCCTTGGTATTCGATTGAAAGAATTGTGAGCACAGGAAGATGGGCAGAAACTTACAGATTAATATGTATTCTGTCACAGAGAAACTATTGTGGGCGTAATAATTCTCCAGATGAAGAAGCTGAATGTGAGCCTGGTTTATACAGCTTTCCCAGAGTGCAGCAGCTTGTGTCAGAGCTGAGAATCAGTGTATGTCAGGTTACCTCCTGAGCCCCTATTTTTGGAGGATTCATGATTCCAAGATGGAGGGCTGGATTGACTCCCATGAAGAGACCAGGGGCCAGATACATAGAGGGGAGGTGATTCCCAACACAAACATGAAGTTTCCTTCGTCAGCAGTTTTCCTAGAACCCATCTTGTTGACAGCTTAGGTGAGTGATTAAATCTAAAATTGTGTCCTTTCAGCCTGTGCTTTCTTTTCCTTTCCTGATAGACTTCTCAGGATAAAAAGCTAACTTCAGAATTTTCTAGACACTTTAGAACTGAGGCAGGCACTCATGTTTTCAAGTTTCAAACCCAAGTATCGCTTCTTCTTAAAGATATTTCCTAACTTGAAAAAAACAGAGGCATTTGTCCTGTTTGGTTTTGGACAGAGCCCAAGTGTGGAACCCGGTTAGATCTATTTGCAAAGGTGAAGGAACATAAATGGTTTAATTACATGGAATTTGATATTCAGAACATTAAAAAAAGA
The DNA here is from genome assembly GCF_008692635.1 of Crocuta crocuta. Classification (NCBI taxonomy): domain Eukaryota; kingdom Metazoa; phylum Chordata; class Mammalia; order Carnivora; family Hyaenidae; genus Crocuta; species Crocuta crocuta. The sequence continues at coordinate 1,417,765 of NW_027529183.1, read as the reverse complement.
AATTCAGACCATTATAGAGCATAACACAGAGATTCTCTAGGCCTTTCGAGAATGTTATCTTGATTGCATGTCATTTGACCAGAGGTTTAAGGACATTCCTCTTCTGTCACGTCCCTGTGAGACAGCACGTGCCTGTGAAGCAGGAGGTAAATGGAAAGAGACTAGTAAGGGGGAGGAGGTCTGAAAGGAAGAGCAAGGAGCAAAGGAGCTTCGGGGGTCCGTGATGGGGATGAGGCATTGCTGGCCATGTTGCTTCTGCTAGGATCTAGTCCCTGCCCCGGCCCCCCAAATCCCAGCAGTGGGCCATGGCCTCTGGAGGCTGTCTCATGCTGGAGCACCAGAGCACCAGGAGGAACTAGGGGCTTAGACCACAGCCATTTCCCATCTAAAATGGAAGCATTTCAGTGTTTAAAGAATGAGCATGGCTGTACCGGTGAGTACCAGTTCAGTATCAAACACTGCTCCCCACCCCTGCTACCAGCACACAAAGGGTGAGGTGTGTGTGATCCTTGAGGGCTGCAGAGGATATCTTGTTGCTGTTTTTCCTTTTAAACATTGGTAAAAATCTCCAGTTAGGGTAAGATTTTCCTAACCTATGACATACTTACAGATCTGTTACTTTTGTTCACTTGCCTCCTAATATCAAAGCTCATTTTGTAGAAATCTTTAGCTTCCTGGTATTTCTGTTAGAAATTTCAAGCTTATTCTTGGAAAAATTATTGCATTGGAAAGTTATTGTTAAAAGATTTGAAATTTTAAAGAGACTTTCCACGAAGCCAGGGGCTCCTGAATGCTATGTAAATTCTTGAAAAACGTGCCACTGTTCTTGCCAAAGGTGAATTTCCTGATAATTATAAGAGGATCAGCAAAGAAGACAGAAAGGAGAAAGACTGATATTTTTGAGTGTCTCTTATGTAGCAAAGGCTGGACTAGCTCTCTTATATTTGTAATCACATCCTTTAGCCCCTAAAGTCTTACAGCAAGATGAATAATAAGATAAGAAAATGATAGTATCAGGTCTTACCCCAAACTGATCCATGAACTAATAACTCCTTTTATGTAGTTACTAAAAGATTGACCAGGATTGAAGAGTATCTATTCTAAATTTAACACTTATCCATCAGGCACAGTCTAGAACAATTCTATTCTAGCTTTTCATTGAGATTGGCCCCTTGGCTGTGCTCTCCTGCTACCAACACTGTCAGGGGGCATCAAGGGTAGTGAGTTAGTGAGGCTCCTCCTGTGGACCCCACATGTCTACCTGCTTTGTGTGTACCAGCCCCATGCAAATACCTGAAGGTTGGAGGATTCTGAGGCTACCACCTAATGGTGTTTACCATTTAAACAACACTGATGTTTTAACTTTACTTTGGGACTTTGGTGGAGAAGAGCCTCCACGGAACTTTCATCATTTGTATTTTACTTTCTGCTGTTTCCATCATAGTGTTTTCTTTATAACTTATTTAGTGACTTATTGATGTGGTTGTCTGACTAAAATTCTTCATCTGAAATTTTGGTAAGTAGGTCTTTTTAGTCAGAATGGATAGCTTTTTTGCTCATAAGATACTATATTAATGCATAAAAATCAGGCGTATTATTTCTCACTTTTACTGTATCTGACCAGAAATCATTAGGCTGGAATGACATTACTCTTGAAAACAGAATGGTAATAATTGTCTTAATTATTCTCCTTTGCATGTATTTAGAGGCTATCGTAAGGAAGGCTTCCAATCTCCAAAGGGGTTTAAGATGAATTCAAAGGTAAATAGTAACACATACTCGTATTGCTATACCCTAAAAACCTAATAGTGCTTCAGTCTTGGTAGCTAGTCAACAAATGTTCATCGTATAAATTGAATTGAATAAGAGCATTAATGTTTCCAATGTATCTGCCATTGCATATTTGAAAACATTTCTTCTTTTTCCCCTTTATTTTGGAGAGAAAGAGGGAGTCAGGGAGAGAGACAGAGAGGGGCAGAGAGAATCTGAAGTAGGTTCCATGCTCAACGCAGAGCCTAACACAAGGCTGGATCCCACAACCCTGGGATCAGGACCTGAGCCCAAATCAAGTCAGTGCTCAACCGAGTGAGGCACCCAGGCGCCCCTAAAATCATTTCTTATAGGCAGACATGCTTATTATCAGGTATGATGCTGATCCTGATCCTGTAACAAATGTTTCTGTTACTAGGAAATTTTTATGCTGTAGGAATAAATCACCTGATGCAGTAAATATTCAAGTTAGCAACAAGCATGCAGTTCACTAGGGACATTTGTAATGCTGCTGATTTAAAGAAGAAAACAAGCCTCAGGGGCCCCTGGGCAGCTCAGTCAGTTAAGCGTCCTACCTACCTCAGCTCAGGTCATGATATCATGGTCTGTGAGTTTGGGTCCTGGTCGTCGGGCTCTGTGCCGACAGCTCAGAGCCTGGAGCCTGCTTCGGATTCTGTGTCTCCCTCCCTCTCTGTCTCTTCCCCCACTTTGTCTCTTTCTCTCTCTCAAATATAAATATTAAAAAAAGAAAGAAAGAAGAAAACAAGTCTAAAAACATAGGTGGAATTCATCACTAAGAATCAATGTAAAGAAAAAAAGAGATGTAAGAATTGTAGAAAAACAAACTGAACAGGATACCAAGCAAAGACACATGCACACCTGATACACCCACACTAGCAGGATCCTTGTTCATGGGCAAGAATTTAGTTTGCAGAAACTAGGAAAGATTCTCTCATTGCAAACCTATTTAATTTTGCCTCTTTCCTACACATGTACGTAACTAAAAAGTTAAAGATAATTCGTATTTTTTAATCAACTTATTTTTTAAATGTTTTTATTTATTTCTGAGAAAGAGAGAGAGGCAGCGTGAACAGGGGAGGGCCAGAGAGTGAGGGAGACACAGAATCTGAAGACAGGTTCCAGGCTCTGAGCTGGCTGTCAGCACAGAGCCTGACGTGGGGCTCGATCCCATGAACGGTGAGATCATGAGCCAAAGTTGGACGCTTAACTGACTGAGCCACCCAGGCACCCCAGATAATTCGTATTTTTAAGAAGTTGTATAGATGTACAGATGGTGTAGGTATACAGTGCTAGACCAGTGGATTGAAAATTATAAAATTGAGTAAAAGACTTAGTTTTATGTAGATAATAAGAGATCATATGATTTTAGTGAGCCTGTGCCCCTGGAATATTGAACTTCACAAGTGTTTCTCAGTTCTGGGATAAGTAGAGTGGGTGGAAGTTGGGTATTTCCCTTTCCCCAGGTCACTTAGGCTCTGTTAAAACACTAAAAGTTGAGGCTGTAATTAACTGGTTTTTTCCTGTGGGCAGTTCTTGTTAAGAAGAGCAGTGCTGTGTGTATTTATGAATGGTTCATCTTGGGGCGCCTGGGGGGCTCAGTCGGTTAAGCGTCTGACTTCGGCTCAGGTCATGATCTCACGGTTCGTGGGTTCGAGCCTGCATCGGGCTCTGGGCTGACAGCTCAGAGCCTGGAGGCTGTTTCAGATTCTATATCTCCCTCTCTCTCTGACCCTCCCCTGCTCACGCTGTGTCTCTCTGTCTCTGTCTCTGTCTCAGAAATAAATAAAACATGAAAAAAATTTTGAAAAATGGTTCATCTTTCCCTCCCCGGTCAGGAGCACAAAGGAACCCTTTGCTATGCACCGTGGGACCCTGGTGGAGATCTTGGAGCTGAAGGCACAAAGCGTAGGGGCCTGTCTCCGACTGGAGTTCCTTGGAGTTTAACTCTCAGACTTGTCTCACTGAGGCTCAGTTGAGCAATTCATCAACTATGGTTCAAGTGTCCCGTCTGCGGGCATGGTTTCCTCATGACTTCCTGCTTGTGAGCCTCTGCTCTGGTGAGCGGTGACTCCCTGTCTGTCTCTGTGCTCCCGGAGGCAGCAGTTTACCTGGATCCTTACTGCCCTTGTGGTTCTGAAAGGAGTTGTTCAGTTTTCAGTCTGTTTAGCTTTTTATTTGTTAAGACAGAGAAGTAACTTCTAAGCTTCTCACATGCAGAACTGGAAACTGGGAGTTGAAATCATGTTTTACTTAATCAAAAAAGTTTGAAGACTTATTAAAATTGTAAGGTTAGTTATTTTGTTTGAATTTTCCAGAAAGTGGTCTTACATTTTGCTGTTTATTGTAGACCACAGTCTGTTCATTAGTTTTGGTCTTTACAGCATGAAGGAGATTTAAAGAATATACAGAGGGGTTTGAGGACAGCAACAAAGATTTTCTTCCCCTCAGGAGCAAACAGACTTTAAGACAAGAGAAAATTGTTGCATGAGTTATCCTGGAAAAGAGAAGGCTGATGAGAATCATTAAAATAGTACAGTGTATAGAATGTATATTAATTTCTAGGATAGGGGCACCATAGAGAAGAGATTCTTATTTGCTTTGTTTATTAAAATACCCCAAACTCTTCAACAAGGTTTGACATTTGGTAGGTGCTCAACAAATAATGAATAAGAAGTTAAAATATCACTTGGTGGTATTTTTGTAGGACCTGTTATCTTGCAAAGAAACCAGATAGAAGGAAAGGCACATTAGATGTTGTTTTAGCTTGCAGTGGTATGAGCGTGCACCGATATTCTAACAAGGCTTTGTCCAGTTGGTTTATCTTATTGATATGCAGGAAGACACACAAAATACAACATGACCCTTTTACATCCAGAACCCACATATTTTCTTTTATTTCCCATCTGCATTTCATTAATCAGTTTGTATTTGGGTTAGGGATAAAGCAGAGACTTTTTTTTTGGTGCTCATTCTAATGAATTTCTTTATACATTTATTTATTTATTTATTTATTTATTTATTTATTTATTTATTTATTTATTTATTTAAATCCAAGCTAGTTAACATATAGTGTAGTAATGGTTTCAGGAGTTGAAGTTAGTGATTCATCACTTACATATAACACCCAGTGCTCATCCTAACAAGTGTCCTCCTTAATGCCCATGGTCACCCATTTAGCCCATCCCCCCACCTATTTTCCCTCCCAGCAACCCTCAGTTTGTTCTCTGTATTTAAGAGTCTCTTATGGTTTGCCTCCCTGTCTGTTTTTATCTTATTTTTCCTTCCCTTCTCCTATAGTCATCTGTTTTGTTTGTTAGATCCAACATATGAACGCAGTTATATGGTGTTTGTTTTTCTCTGACTTATTTCGCTTACCATAGTACACTCTAGTTCCCTCTATGTCATTGCAAATGTCAAGATTTCATTCTTTTTGATTGCCAAGTAATATTCCATATACTATATCTTCTTTATCACCTCGTCAGTCACTGGGCATTTGGGCTCTTTCCATAATTTGGCTATTGTTGATAGTTGTCAGAGGCTGGCCCTGGCTGGTTGAGGGGTCCCTGAAGGATGGACGGTGTTGGTGAGGGAGGGATGACAGAGGCCACAAGAATCTTTCTGGTCACCAGGCAGGCGTCTCTGCTCTGACTGGGGCTCAACTTTATTTTATAATTAAGTGTTTGGGGGATGGCACAGAAGTGGCATTTGCCTTAGACAGTGATTTCTGATGGCAAATTCCTTTGATACGTAAGAATTTCTCAGAACATAGATTTGTAGAAGACTCATGCATAACCTTTATCAATAGTGATTGGGGTAGGGGATTTAAATGCTTATCCTATGGGGAAGGAAGCTATCTTTAGCATACAAGACAATGTTTTTAGCATACAAAGGGTGAAGTTAGTTCTTTGTGGACAGGGGTCAATAGCTTGTTTAAGACGAAGTATTAAGAAAAACAGGTCTTTCAGGAAACGCCTTTGGTCCCATAATCACTAAAGAAGAAGTTCCTCAATAGGTTCCTTCACAGGGTGCAATCAGCATATTCAAGGCCAGAATAAGTCACTCACAAATACCTTGGGGAGCCGGTATTCCTAGCAGAAACAATTGGGTGGGGGTGGATATCTGTCCTTAACTCTAAATTAGGCTCTTTGTCTCAGGGCCAGACTCAATTGTAACTCTTGTGTTCTTGGTCCCCTTTATTATATAAGTCTTGGATCTGCAAGGCCAATAGGAAGAGCCTTTTGACAATAATCGACAGTGCATTCATCTAAAATCTCATTTGAAAAGGCAAAAATATGCTTTTCTTTATGAGCAATCTGTGTGGGGAATATTGGTCTGATCTGGAATATTGTGAGTCCTGGTCAATACCAGCAGCCTCATTGCCAACATGAGCCAGTAGTAGCAGAAGGAGATACCAGTTTTCATTTCTCATGGCAGGAGCTTTGCAAACGCTGCCATTTCCTCGCTGTGACTGTCATCCAGCGAGGCCGGTGCAGCTCCCAGCAGATAGTGTTGCTATAGACATTGGGGTCTTTGTGCCCCTTTGAATTAGCATTTTTCTATCTTTTGAATAAATACCTAGTAGTGCAATTGCTGGGTCATCGGGTAGTTCTATTTTTAATTTTTTAATTTTTTGAGGAACCTCCATACTGTTTTCCAAAGTGGCTACACCAGTTTGCATTCTCACCAACTGTGCTTGCCCTTTCTCCACATCCTCATCAGTGTCTGTTGTTTCCTGAGTTGTTAATGTTAGCCATTCTGACTGGTGTCAGGTGGTATCTCAGTGTGGTTTTGATTTGTATTTCCCTGATGATGAGTGAAGTTGAGCATCTTTTCATGTGTCTAAACAGAGAAATTTATCTATCTATCATCTATCTATCTATTTATTGAGAGAGAGAGAGAGAGAGAGAGGGAGAGACAAAGAGACAGAGAGAAGCAGAGCTCACCTGAAGTGGAGCTCATGTTTTAACTGAAAGTGGAGCTTGTGTTCACCCATAGTGGGGACTGAGCTCACCAGAAATGTGGCTCAAACTCATGAACCATGAGATCATGACCTGAGCCAAAGTCAGATGCTTAAGACTGAGCCTCTCCTAAAACAGAGAATGTTATTTTTAAAAATTTTTAATACAATTTATTGTCAAATTGACTAACCTACAATGTGTATAGTGTGTTCTTGCTAAAACAGAGATTTTAAATTAAAGAAGAAAAGAGGGAATAAAGGGAATGCTGAAGGTTTATTGTTTTGAAATTTAGTTGCATTAAATTTTATTTTAGTTATATTAAATTTTATTTTCATTCTTTTCACTAATTGTACTTACTGGGGAGTTAAAAAATGGATATCATTCCTCAGGTGTTTACAGCCTTTTGGAGGGAACAAATATGTGCAGGTAGTGATCTAGGTTACACTAGAAAATTAGTAATCTAATTCAAGTTATAGTTTAAATGCTTATATGAGAGCCCAGGAGAAGCAGATTGATTTGAGCAGTGTAGGTGAGTCAGAAGAAATTTCCTATATAGGAGAGGAAAAATATCTTTCTCTAATGTCTTTCTAAGTTCTCACCTGAGGCCCTTCTAACAAAGACACACCAATGAGAAAAGCATACATATTTGTTTAATAGAAGTCATACATGACACAGAGTCTCCTTAAGGAAATGAAAACTGGAAGGAGTAGTTAAACAGGATGTTTTAATGCTAGTTTTAATGAAAAGTGGAGAGTTGTAGAAAAAAATGGGATAGGACCAAATAGGGTGTACACTAAGTATAGTGAACTTGGGGAAACAGCAAGACCTATTCATTTCTCTCAGCATCTCTCTGTCTTTGGAGATAAGCATGCTCCTTGCCTCCTGGTATAGGAAGACACCTCTCACATCAGAATCTTATGACCTACTTCAGGGGAAGGTCAGAAAACCCTTCCTGCCCCAGCCATTTTACGGATTCTTTCAGCTTGAAATTTCTTTTTTTTTTTTTTTTTTTTAATGTTTTATTTGTTTCTGAGAGAGAGAGAGATAGCGTGAGCAGGGAGGGTCAGAGATAGAGGGAGACACAGAATAGGAAACAGGCTTCAGGCTCTGAGCTGTCAGCACAGAGCCTGACCCAGTGCTTGAACCCATGAACTGTTAGATCATGACCTGAGCCGAAGTTGGATGCTTGACCGACGGAGCCACCCAGGTGCCCCTCAGCTTGAAATTTCAATATTCCAGTGTGCCCTATTTTGGAGTAGTGTGCCTTGAGCTCCATCACCTGGAATGGTGAATTTACAGGGTATAATCCCATTTTTCATTATAAAAAAAAGAGAGGGAAAGATATTATATGAACAAATTATAAAAAATTTGTAAAGAAGAGCTTTATTTTAAGAGTTAAACATTTATTGAGTTTCTACTGAAAGGCAGAAAATGTGTCCATTGCTAATGATACAGTAGATGCTGTAGGACATACCCCTTGCTCTCAGAGAACTTGCAGTCTAGAAGACTGAAAGAAGAATGTAAACAGATTAATTGCACCACAGTGTGAAAGTACAGTAATGGAGGTTAAGTATCAAGTTCAGTGTTGAAAAAGAAAGAGATATGTCTGGGAAAGGGTTTAAGCGTTTTCAATTGTGTGTCATGGCTAGTTGCTTGAGATCTTTAATGTAAAATATCATACATTTTTAATAGGATTTTTGTTTTAAGTTTGGGGAGATGGGCTGGTAATAATATTGAAGTTCATAAGTCTGGCCTCTGTAAAAGACGGATTAGTTTATGGAGAACCTAAAGTGTGCAGAATAACTGTAAGAAATANTAGTTTGACTCGGAAGCTCAGAATTTGCCCGAAAACACACTGGTAATTCTAGACTGTTCCAGTTTGCTTAGTTCAGTTGACTGATTTTTTTTTCAGCCAAAATAAATATATATGTATATATTTATTTATATGTTTTTAATATAAATAAGTAAATATATTTATATATTTATATTTATATATATTTATTTTATAAATATATAAAATAAAAATATCATGGTTTCTATCCAGTTCGAAGATTAGTCCCTTATAGATCAATAATAAGTCAGGCTTTCTTTTCTTTTTTTTCCTTTTTTCCTTTATTCTTGGATGGTCCCTGGATAGAAAGCCTTAGAAAAAAGTCATGGGAAAGGGCCACTGTATACATACTCTTCTTCAGTCCCACGCTTCTCTCTATTGTAGTGTGGCTGATTTCATTTATCCCTGGACCTCTCAATATCATATAATTTCACATGAGGTTCATATTGTAGTCTGAACATTTTGGACAGTATCATGGGGCTTGAGATCTGTATATGGTTTGGTCTCAAGGCTTTGAAATCTGTTACTAACTTGTATCAAGCCCTCTCCCAGGTCACTGGTCTTCTCAGTACTTGAACCTGCCATTGGGGCATGACATAACTTCTGGATCCCCTGATAGTTCCATGTGGGCTGTGGAGATGACACGAAACTACATCCGTACCTTCCAAGACTCTTCCCTCAGACATTTTTAATTCACTTTCTGGATGGCCCTATGTTACTATGGTACCATGCTGAATACTGGGATGCTCTAAGGTAAATTTGTAAATTTCTTGGGATAGTCTCTCAGTTCTTGAGATTCTCCAATAAAATACATGAATGTTTTACTACCCCTTACATATTTGCTATGCCAAGAATTAACCCCTAATGGGGTTTGAATAAGGACATCCAGTCTCTCTTTAGTCCATTCACCGCAGACTCCTCCTCCTGCTACCAGATAGGCTTTTCTTCTTCTTTTGGGGTAAGAATTTCTGCTATGTCATTTATTATATCTGCCTTTTCAGTGGCTTCATCATTTAAACTCTGTGGTGTCCAGTCCTACAGTAGTGGCTCTAGGTATATAAAGTTCAATTTTTTGGATTTTCTTTTAGCAACTATTTTGCCTCCCAATAAAGCTTGGTTTTGCAAATGAAAAATATCTTCCTTCTGATTTCTTATTTGGTATAAATATTAAAACCCTTCTATTTGGAAACTCAAAGTTGAGCAAAGATTTATTTGTTTTGAGCTGGATTCTACCTACCTATGATACAGTAAGCATGTTGGTCTAGTAAATGGGAGAGTTTTGTAACAATTATCAATGAAAACATATTGGTTTATTAACAATCCACAAATATTATCCTCACTTCAGGTAGTGATTGTAGTGATCAAGATATGAGATGATATGAGTCTGAAGTTTGAGAAGTAACAATGAAGCTGAAGTTTGGGTGAATTTGATAGATATTGTTGTGGAATAGTTAGTATGTCTTCATGGCTGATTGAATATGAGTGGTGAAAATAAAAAAGCCTCAGCAAACAAGGGATAGAGAATTTTTCTCAACTTGATAAAGAATATTTACAAAAAACTTACAGCTAATATCATTCATACTAGTGTGAGGCTAGATGCTTTCCCCTATGATCGGGAAGAAGGCAAGGATAGCCACTCTCACCACTCCTTTTTAATATTGTGTTAGAAGTCTTGGCTAATGCAATAAGACAAGAAAAGGAAACAACCTGTATACAGATTAGGAAGGAAGAAATAAAATTATCTTTATTTGCAAATGACATAATTGTTTATGTAAAAAAAAAACCTCAAAGAATCAACAAAACTCCTCTAGAAATAATATGTGATTATGGCAAGCCTGCAGTATACAAGATTAATATACAAAAGTCAATTCTTTCTTAAATACTAGCAATGAGAAGTTAGAATTTGAAATTAAACATACAATATCAGTTACATTAGCACCAAAAGAAGAAATAATTAGGGATAAATCTAACAAAATATATATCAGATCTATATGTGGAAAAATACAAAATTCTGATGAAAGACAGCAAGGAGATTTTAAGTAAGTGGATAAATATGCCATGTTCGTGGATTGAAAGAATGTTGTCAGTCCTTCCCAACTTGGTCTTTAGATTCAACACAAGTTCAGAATATCAGCAAGCTACTTTGTGGGTATCAAAAACTGATTCTAAAGTTTACATGGCAAGGCAAAAAGACCAGAATAGCCAATAAAATACTTAAAAACAAATTGGAGGACTGGCACTACCCAGCTTCCAGACTGACTGTAGAGCTTCAGTGCTCAAGACAGTGTGGTATTCGTTGAAGATTAGACAGACCAATGGACTAGAATAGAGAGCTCAGAAACAGACCCACATAAATACTGTCAATTTATCCTTGATACAATTTATATTTGATAAAAAAAACAAAGGCATTTCAATGGGGAAAGGACAGGCTTTTCAGCAAATATTACTGGAACAATTGGATGTCTCTATGCAAAAATAAAAAAAATATCTAGACACAGAACTTCCAGCTTTCACAGAATGTGCACATGAATGGTTATATCAACTTTATTTATAATCACCAAAAACTGGAAGCAACTAAGACATCCTTCAATAGTTAAACAGATGAACTCTGGTACATCTATACAGTGGAATATTATTCAGTAATAAAAATCAATGAACTATCAAGCCATGAAAAGACATTGAGAAAACTTATGTGCATATTGATAAGTTTAAGACACCAGTATGAAAAGGGTACATATTATATGATTCCAATAATATGACACTTTGGAAAATGTAAAACTATAAAGATAGTGAAATAATGAGTGGTTGTGAGGATTAGAGGGGAGCGTGAAAGGGATGAACAAGGAAAGCATAGGCAGTCTTTAAGGCAATAAAATGATTGTGTTTTTCTACTATAGTGGTGGATACAGGACATTATGCATTTGTCAAAACCCATTAGACTGTGCAATGAGTGAACCTAATGTGTGCAAATTAAAAATCATTTACGAGGCTTGGGAGTCCCAGAAAAGAATGAAGACTCTGACAAGAGAATCTAACTATATTGAAAATGTATGAGACAATCTTTATGAAGGTGATAGGAGAAAAGGCCCTGACCTAAGAATCTTTGGAAATAAGTGGAGTAGGTAATGAGAAAGGCACATAAGCACTGTATTCTGTTTGGTAAAATTGTTCCCCATAGGAGTTGGGTTAACAGTCTGATACTATCATAAATTCATACTGGAACAGAACAATTACATAAATGGATGGCAGATGAGGGGAAGCAAATTTCTTACTGTTGGAATGGGAGTTTACAGATAAGCAAGGGAGGAAGTTGGAATGATCTATTTGTAATCTATTATAATTGGACACATTAGTATGAGCTCAGTTTAGCTTTCTATAAATGTGAATGGTTGCATATAGAAATATTTACAGATATATACATATCCATGAATTAGTAAAACATACTATTTTTTGCTTTGTTTGATGAGAGGGCTTAGAAACAACAACACCCCAGTAGCAGTAAGCAGACCTAGTACTCAGATCTTGTTTTTTAATGACATTCTCTAATAAAAGATTCCAAGACTCTTTAGAAAAATGGCTGATTCTAGGACTAGGGCAGGGACTAGGGCAGGAAATAAACAAAATGAACCTGGAACTTTTTGTAGGACCAGAAAGTAACAAAGTGTTCAAAACAGCCAACGCACACATGTGTGTGCATGCACACACACACTCACATTTACTTTAAGAGACCCTTCACTTATGAAGAACTGAAAGATCTCAATGGCCAAGGCTGGAAGAGTTTGAGCAGCAAAGTAGTGTAGGATTATATCCCAAAGTATGAAATAAATATTCATGAGCCCATAGTAATATACATAGATGATTTAATAAATAAATGGGGGAAAGAGACGAATCTCTTATGTTGAATTCCAGATAAGCTATATAAAATACTCTGCTGCAAGGAGGTGAAGCAAAATTCCTGTCCTTAAGTATGGGCTGCATATAGGACTTCCTCCCAAAGAACAGAGTATGGGAAGAGTGGGGGGTGGAGGTGGGGGCGTGTAAAAATATTGACTTTTTGCAGTGGAATACCTGAGAAACCTAGCCATGTGATCAAGGTCAACCTCACCAGAGTCAAGTCATATTGGAAGCATGCACCCCTGATATGATGTGATGAAAATGGCACCTTTTCCTGTGGTCTTCCTCCCAGTATCTCAAACTCTAGTCTAATCATGAGGAAGACATCAGACATATTCCAGTAGTGAGGCATTCTACAAAATACCTGACCAGTACTCCTCAAAACTGTCAAGGTCATCAAAAACAAGGAAAATACAAGAAATTCTCAGAGCCAAAAGGAGTCTAGAGACACGGTGACCAAATATAAATGTATCCTGGATGGGATTCTGGACAGAAAAAGAATATTCGTTAAAAATTAAGGAAACATCAGTGAAGTGTTACTTAATAATGTATCAGCATTGCTTCATTAATTATAACAAATGTGTTCTAGTAATGAAATATGTTAATAAGAAAAAGTAGATTTAGATATATGGGGAGCTCTGTACTGTCTTCTAAATTTTCCTGTAAATCTAAAACTGTTTTTAAAATATAAAGTCTATTCTAAAGGGGCGTCTGGGTGGCTTGGTTGGTTAAATATCAGGCCTTGACTCACGTCGTGATCCTGTGGTTCATGAATTCCAGCCCTGCATTGGGCTTGCTGCTGTCAGCTCGGAGCCCACTGCACAGCCTCTGATCTTCTTTCTCTCTGCCCCCACCCCGCTCACTCTCTCTCAAAAATAAATATTTTTTTAAAAGTCTGTTCTAAAAAATAATAAAAGGGAGCTCCAGGGGTGCACACTTGAAGAACAGAAGAGAATTAAGATTCTGTTAATCATTGCCAGAAAACTGCAGAGGATTGTGTAACTTATTGGATAGATATTGAGTATTAGAGGGTCATTAAAGGGGCATTAAAGAAATTTCCTGAAGATAAATTGAGATCTGTCCACATTACTCCTCAGTGGCTGCCATAGTCTGAGATAAGACTAGACTTTCTATGTTGCATACAAACTCATACTACCTTTCTGAATTCAGCCTCCTCCCTCTGCTGGTCAGAACATACAAAGTTTGTTCACACACCATACTGCTTTATTGCCTCTTAGCTCTGATCACATTGCCCTGTGCCTGAAATTCACTACCTACCATGCCTCACTTTTCTCCACTTAGCTTAGCTCTTATTTGACACTTAACCCAGCTTCACTTTTTCTGGGAAGCCCTTCCTAATTCTCCTCAGTTTAGTTCCTTTTTTTCTCCCTAAACCCAAGAAGTCCTTCTCTATCCTATTGGCCCTTAAACATTTATTATTATTATTATTATTTGTATGTGTGGTTATGTGCTCTACTTGGCTATGAACAAATCAAAGCTAGAGTTCTGTTGTACCCATAACAAGAACAGAAGACAGAAGTTGCTTAAGCCATATTTATATTATGAGAGAGAAATAGACCACAAAAATTATATATTTTTGTGACAACTTGGTTCTCACCCAAAAGAAGTTCACATTTGAGGGTAGATGTCAGAACACGTATATCTTTTACAAATAAAATAATAGTTGCATTAAAAGTTTTAATTCATTTTCATAAAACTTATTTTCTAGAACTCCTAAATCCTGTAAGAAAACTTTTTTTTTTAAATTTATTTCTAGGAGAGAGAGAGAGAGAGACAGCGTGAGCAGGGGAGGGTCAAAGAGAGAGGGAGACACAGACTCTGAAATAGGCTCCAGGCTCTGAGCTGGCGGTCAGCACAGAGCCCGACGCGGGGCTCGAACCCACGAACCGCGAGATCATGACCCAAGCGAAAGTCGGATGCTCAACCGACTAAGCCACCCAGGCACCCCGAAAACTTTTTAAAGCACTAAATTGTGACAAAGGTGAAATATTTTCTGATATTAGATGATATGTACCTTTAAAAAGGAGAGAGATGTTTTCGATGATCTGAAGGGTATGTAGACTATGCCTAAGCACCTAATTCTTGAATGTTTTCCTATACTGTGTTTGAGTAACTTATGCGAACTCTGTTTACTGGTAAAAACTCAATTCGGAAAATGTGGAATAGCACAGAAAATTGGTTTATGTTTAAATATAAATGCACTCATGGTGAGAATATCCCTTTTTTTTCATTATCTTAGAGTATTTTTCAGAAGCAAAACTTCACATTATAGTATTCTCTGTTTACCAGTAGGTTAGTTACTCTGAAATGAAACACAGCATACAATGCACTCTCCTTCACTGAGGCTCCTTTGTTACTTAGAGCCATTTGTCAAGGGCATACACCCTTTCCTCAGCCAAACACCCGGTCTCCGCTTCTGGACCTGTGGAACAGGGTGAAGTGCATAGTGCAGTATATTGAAAAAGGTGCTTTTTTGTCCTGAGGTTGGTATATTCTTGTCAAATGACTCATTTTAAATTCTGCACTTTGGTATTTGCTTATACTTATGAAATCATGTTATATTGATCACAGGGTATAGGAGATACTGACTGTCATTTTAAAATTAAGAAGAACTTAGAAAATGCATCTATAAGCCTGGAGTCTACGAAAAGCCCGGGATTATTTGTTGGACTTCAGTCAGATGGACAGGCAAAACCAGCTGTTTTTACTAAGAATGGGAACGTTTTCTTCTATCCACAAGTCATCAAATGTATGTTTACTTTGAAATGCTTCTATTCTGGCTTGCTTTGTGATAGTTTTGTGTATGATAATTTCATTGCATTTTTACTAAGCAGATCTCTGCTATTAGCCTTTTAAAAAATTGTTGTTATTCCAGATGCAGTGAAAAAAATTATGAAGATTATTTATCCCAAATTTTTGCTATATTAAGCTCCTTCGTAGTTTTAAAATGTGTCTGTACATTTGCATATATGTGTGTGTATGTGTGTGTGTATATTTTGTTATTTAATGATATCTCCATATAGACTGTGAGGGGATCGGGCTGTTAGAAATATTCTCAGCTTCATTGCTATTAATTTTTAATGCTAACTGTATAAAATGAGATAGAAAAGAGATCATTACAAATGGGATTTGAATTAAAAATAGGATTTGGAAAGAAAGTATAAGGATAGGACAGAAATGTGAATGTTTTGAAACTGGCTTCTCTCCTAAGTTCACATTCTCTAGCCAATTGAGGCGAGGATCTGAGAACTTTATTTAAAAAATTTAAGCTTAGAATATATTTGCTGGAACACAAAGGCCAATGAGGTAGCTCCATTGTGTTCTTAAATGATCTGCAAATTTAGTTCTCTATCTAATGTTTGCCTGATGTAGTCCCATGGATTTTGGCTTAATCTAGATAATTTTCTTAGTCAGTCTGACTCTTATTTAACTTCTCTTTGCTTATCAAAGTCTACATGTGTCTCTCCATATAAAATACATTATCATATATATATGATATGGTTATATGTATGTATATATATGCAATATCCTATTGAAGGTAGTTTAAATAAGAGCTTGACTTAACACGATAATGTATCTGGCCCTGTTCTTTGTGCTATGTGCCTCAGTTCCTCCTCAGCCTTTAATTGCCATATTTAAAATTCTGCAAACTGTTGGACTAGCACACCTTAACTTACTGCCATCCGTACCACCACTCCCTCCACCCTCTGTTTTTCCACGGACTGGCACAGAGTGGCACTCCTACTCAACAAAATGGGTGTGCCATCTGTCTCTGGCTCTCTGCAGGGAAACAGATGACTTGAGAGAAAAGCAGGAAGATACAGGGTAGAGTAGAAGAAAAAGTAGTGAGAAATAGCTAGCAGGGGCTGCCAACCACGCTGGAAGAGCGCAGGAGGAAGGGGGAGTCTAAAGGAAGGGACAGTGAAGAAAAGACGAAAGAGCAGAGATATAAATAATTAGGAAAAAGATGAGTATGAGAAAAAAAATTGTGGCAGTACATAAGAGAAATAATAAAAGGTTATGTTTCTCAACCTGAGGTATTGGTAGCAACAGAAAAGAAGTCCTTCTTTTTTGTAGGATTACAATGTAGTTCTGTTACTGGTGCATGGATGGTTTTTTCCCCTCTATTTACCAGCTGGATGCTCTCAGTGAAGCCGACTCACATTAGGACAGCTGTGTCTGTTTAACTGGGAAAAGAGTAATACCTTCCCTATCTCCCCAGTAAAGCTGGTGAGGTCAAGCCAGAAAATGCATGTGAAAGTTCTTGTTTCAGGAATAGTACCTAAACATTTGTCGTCAGTTTTTTTATGCCACACACTGAGAAACATGGGTTATATCATTTAATCTCACTTTGGAAAACAGATATATTATTTCTTGTGGTCTGTTGAAACTTCACTTTTATATTTGATACTGTGTTTGAAAAAAGAATTGAATATCCCCAGTGATTGTAAATGAACTTGAAGAGTTTATAGCCCAACTAATTCTTTTGACGCTACACTGATTAACCTGGTTGATAGATATCTGTAATCTGTTTATATCATTTCTTTTTCCCCTTTATTATTTTTATTATACAAATAGTGTGTGTAATTGTGGAAAATTTTGAAAATATGTAGAAATCTATGCAGAGATAAAAACTATTTACGTTTTGACATATATTTTTTCATGTTTTTTTTTATGAGAGTGTGTTGTATATATTTATCTACTTTCTTCTCTAAGTATACTGAAAGTATATTTTTAGCAAGAAATAGGGTTTCTGTCATTCATATATAACAATTTTTTCTGCTTTCTTACTTAAAAATATGATTTTTATCAGTACTCATAGATTTATACCATATTTTCAAGTGATTTTTATTAATGCATTTAGTACAAATTATTTAACCAGTCCTTTGATGTTGGATATTTTATTGTTTAATTTTTTATTCTTATAAACATTGTTGGGATGATCATTCATGTACATACAAATTTTTTCACTGATCTAAAATTTTTTCTTAGCATAAATTCCCTGAAGTGGAATTGTTCATTCAATTTCGGTAACAAATAGACTTCTTTTAAATCTGAATGTGCCCTGTGACTCTAGCAGTCTCAGAAATGCAGAGCGTGTTTTGGCTTCTGGTTAACCCTGTGGAGGATTGCATATGGGCTCCTATTTGCCCTGGGTATACAGAGAGGTTCCTCTTGCCCTAACTTTGGGCTTTCACTTATCCGTCTGAGATCTCACAGGTCATCCTTATTAGATGCAAATTCCTGTGACCAATAAGCTGTTCCTATCTGGGTTAACCCATGGGGAAAATCATGGAATTTTGTCTGTTAATTATATAATGGAAGTTCGAAGTGAATGCTAGACATTTATTACAAGTACCTCTTTCACTTAAAAACAATGAATGGAGGATTTTCAAACATACTGTAAAGTTATAGACTTCAGCTCTGTCAAGATTGCTACCCCTGATGGACTTATTCCAAAGGAATCTAGACTTTCAAATTAAAAGGAACCTTAAATTCTTAGCCTCGTATCTTCTTGCTGATCATTTTCAACCTATAAAAGTGATTATAATACTACTTTGCATTGATGGGATGTTTTAGCTCAGCACATTATGTGTGGCTCATTTTATATACATGTATATACCTGAGCTGAAGTCGGACGCTTCACCTACTGAGGCACCCAGGTGCTCCTATCTTAAGACAGTTTTGTGAAGAGCAGCAGAGTGTTTACTTAAAAGTTATATATTCTAACTAGAATATATATATGTCACAGAATCTGGGATTCATATATCCCATATATCATATATATTATATATATATGATAGATTGAGCCTGCTGTATACCAAGCACAACAACAAATATTCCCTTAAAACTATTGAGTCTTGATTGTATTTCAGTACAGATATAGAGCAGCCAGCTCCATACCTTTTTTTATTTTTTTTTAATATTAACTTTTCTTCATAGAAGGTAGAGTTAAATTTGTCAGGTACTCCTAGCAGTAAAGGTACTTGCATAGGGGAAGAGACCTTCCTGTGGGGAAGGTACCTGTTGACCCCATGTATGTACCCCTGAATGCACAGTCCTGGCCTCCTTGGAAGCACCTGTGCTTGACGGAGGTGTCTTTATATACTGGTTGGTCTGGCAGGGCTCGGGGTCACATGGAGGTCACTGCTCTGCCCTGCGACGGCAGTGTCGTTGACTGGGCTCACCCATCAAACAGCTGCAGCAGGATAGAGAGGTTCACGGGCTCTGAGACCACATTGTGGTTATTCACATCCTGCTTAGGCCTCTTGCTGGCCGTGAGCTCTCATAGCAGTCGTACCAAATCTCCATTCTCTGTAAAATGAAGGTGAGGAGCACCTTAACTCAGGGTCAGTGTGTGAGTTACACGAGTTAATATGCGTAGGATGTTTATGATAGTGCCTGGTACTCAGTAAGTGCTACGTAAGTGTTTGTGGTTATGATGATGATTATTTTTTTAGTGTTTATTTTATTTTTGAAGGACAGAGCGCAAGCCCGGGAGGGGCAGAGGGAGTGGGAGACACAGGATCCAAAGCAGGCTCCAGGCTCCCAGCTGTCAGCACAGAGCCCCCAAGTGGGGGTCCAACCCATGAACTGTGAGATCATGATCTGAGCTGAATTCGGCACTTAACCGACCAAGCCACCCAGGTGCCCCTGTGGTTGTGATTGTTAAAGAAAGGAAGAGCTTCTCATGATGAATTTTTTTTCAGCAATATTAAGAGTTTTTCCTTAGGAACAGTTTAAAGTTCACAGAAAAATTGAGGGGAAGGTATAGAGATTTTCCATCTACTTCCTGCCCACCACGTGCATAGCCTCCCCCGTCAACGTCCTCCACCAGATGGTATGTTTATTACAATTGATGAACCTACATCGACACATCATAATTATTTAGAGTTCATAGTTAACATTTTGGTTCACTCTTGGTATTGTACATTCTACTGGTTTGGACAAATGTATAATGGCGTATATCCATCAGTATAGTATCTAACGAATATTTTCAGTGACCTAGAAATCCTTACATTAATTGATTTTTGAATGTTAAACCAGTCCTGCATACCTGGGATAAATCCCACTTGGTCTTGTTATATTAATCTTTTTATAAATTGTTGGATTCAACTTGCTACTATTTTGTTGAGGGTTTTTACATCTATGTTCATCAAAAGTATTGGGCTGTAGTTTTTTCCTTGTGATGTCTTTGTCTGTTTTTTGGTATTAGGGCAATCCTGACCCCATAAAACGAGTTAGGAAATATTCCTTCTTTTTCTATCCACTGTAGGAGATTATAGAGAATTGGTATAATTTCTCCCTTAAATATCTGATGTAAAATTCACCAGTGAACTTGTTTGGGCCAGGTATTTTCTGTTTTAGAAGACTATTAAATATTGATTCAGTCTCTTTAATAGATTTAAGGCCATCCATTTTGTCTGTTTCTTATTGTGTGAATTTTGGCAAATTACCAGATTTCCAGGAATTAGTCTATTTCATCTAGGTCTCCACATTTGAGATCGTGGAATTGGTGATAGTATTCCTTTATAATCTTTTAGTGTCCATAGAATCTGTCGTGATATCTTCTGTTTCATGTCTAATGTTAGTAATTTTTGTTCTTTCATCCTTTTTTTTCTTTGTCTGACAAGAAACTTATTAACTTTATTGATCATTTCAAAGAATCAGAGTTTGGTACATTGATTTTCTCTCTTGATTTCCTGTTTTCAGTTTCAGTGATCTGATTCATCATGGTCTATCTTTTATAACTTAAATAGAGTTGATGGATTCTTGGGGAGTTATCTTCTCATTCTCTCTTTTAATCGCTTAGGACAAATCACATAACTTCTCTGTAATCTGATTTCTCTGTCTACAGTTTGGTTTGAATTTGGTTTAATTAATAGTGCCTTGAGAATTTATAATAAAAAGTCACTGTTCCTACTACCATTTAGCTGAAATAGTTGGCTTGTGCCTCAAAACATGCATTCTCTTGATCATGAATTTACATTCACACTACTATGAATTCTATATGTGGGAGAAAGTGTGAAGAGATTTGATTTCATGTGCTTACATAGTTATTTATTGTACTGAGACCATAGAGAAGGTTCTCAATGGATTATTTGGAAGTTATTCATTCCTATTGTTCCAGATAATAAACCCACGCTTATAATTCCATATAATAACAGCACAATGTTCTTGGAGTTCCTTGAAGAATGTTGGATCAGTATAACTTGTGACTTTCCATTAACCAACTAACTACTTACTTACATTTATTTATTTATTTATTTATTTATTTATTTATTTATTTATATTTGAGAGAGAGTACGCCAGTGGGGGAGAGGGGCAGAGGGAGAGAGAGAATCCTAAGCAGACTCCATGCTCAGTGTGGAGCCTAATGCAGGGCTTGATCCCACAACCCTGGGGTCATGACCTGTGCTGAAATCAAGACTCAGATGCTCAACAGACTGAGCCACCCAGGCACCCCTCCATTAACTTAATACACTTAGTTTAGACCATTTAGGTAACGGTGAAGTGGGTATTTTCCAGTTGTATAAGTATCATAAGGGAAACTTAAATTATGCCTAAAGTTTGCCTCCTCTTACTTAAAGTCTGGTTTAATGGTATTAGCCACCTTCTGTATTCAAACCATGAGGCTTGAGTATAGATAACTTGAAAAAAAAGCAGGACTGAAGATGTGGTTCTGATGGTAAATTATTATTATAATATGAGGAATTTCTTTCAGGTGAAGTCTTACGGAAGTTTTTACTAGAGTATGTTTGGAAAATTCATTTTCATACTAGTCTGCTAAGATCATTCACGTCTCAAAATACAAATGAAATCCTGTCATATATCTGATTCTAAAATTCTGAATATGTACATTATGATCTTATGTAGAAGAATATGGCAAAAATGTGTTTCAGATAATAAAACAAATTTTATAGACTTAAATATATATCCTATAACAGCACAACACATTGCTATTGTGTTTTAGTTTATATTGCCTTTTTTGTTTTATTTATTTAAAACAAATTTTAAGATTTATTTATTTTTGAGAGAGAGCATGAGCTGGGGAAGGGCAGAGAGGGAGACACAGAGTTGGAAGCAGGCCCCAGGCTCTGAGCTGTCAGCACAGAGCCGGAAACGGGGCACGGATTCATGAACCATGACCTGAGCTGAAGTAGGACATTTAACCAACCACGGCATTCAAGCACCCCTATTTTGCCTTTTTAAAATAGCTGGTATTCAAGAAACCAAAATTTTTACTACTTCACTTTTTGTAGTTAGAGCCTTTCTGTCTGGCTGATCGTGATCCTATCAAACTGTTGGATATACTGAGATGCTATCTGAAGTAAACAAATCAATCATTCAATCCCAGCTATCAATAATACATACCTTCTGATATGATTTCCAGCTAGACAATACTGTTTCCTTCACCTTCATCCCAGGGTTTATTTTATGTTGTATTTGATAAATTTTCATATTCCTTTTTAAATTGTGAACGTGAGACCAAGAGAGCATACCAGTAAGAATGCAGTTCAGAGTAGGCTGTGAATCCACTGGATGGCTGTTGGGTACCTGAATTTTGAAACTCCAGCTGTGACCCACATGGCCCAAAGGCAAGGTGGGCAGTGTTCTGTACAGAAGGACAGGGACATCCTAGATGACCTTTCTAGCTCCTGAATTTCCTACTATTAAGACAACTATTGTGTTATAAAAATATTGACACTCATTCTGAGGATGAGGTAGAGTCTTGAAAAGCCAGTGTGGGAGAATAGAGAGATAAGAAGTGCTTATTCCCATTTCAGTGTCTGCTTAGGCTCACTGTTGTACAGCCCGTGCCATGCTGGGCACCTGCGCATGTGATGTATGTTACAGCCCTCATCAGTATATAGCAGAGGTCCTTGTTCATGTGTTCTCCCTCTGGGCTGTAACCTCATCAAGGTCAAAACTGTGTTATGCATTGATTTATTCTTATGCTTATGGCAGTGACTGGGAGAGAATTTATTTTCTCTTTGTAAATCCTGGATTTCTACATTATTTGGAAATAATCCCCTAATGGTGGATCCCTTAATGGACCATAAGAAAATGGATGCTAAATTATATTTAGGGATCTTTTTTATTTTTTTCTTCTTTAATTTAAGTGTACATTTACCCTTAGTGGACATATTTCTGGTAATTTCTGATCTTTTTAATATTTTAAAGTTCCTTTATTAGCATCAATGTCCAGTGTCTAAGCATCACATTGTAAATAAACCATATGGAAAAACTTATGTTTTGCAGAGTTTGGTGTTTAAAAGATTATTATTGTCTGAAATTATATCGTATGGTCTCAAATAATTAGAAGGATATATATGGCAATATGATCATGGGCATTTCTCCAGATACCAGTGTTGTATACTCAGCACCATAAGTCCCTATGATGAAGCGTTGCTGATTTCTGTTAACCATACTTATGAGAGTGTTATGCCTTCTCATGCTAACATGTATTTTATGGGTCATCTTAAATTGTTGGCTGCAACTGTAGTATTAAGAAGTAGCTGCTATTATTTATTAATGTGTAGAATCCGACATCGATATAATTTCTTGTTGCTGATGAGGTCCCTAACTATGGCTGATGCCTAAGAATGCAACACAAACAACTCAAACTTGGAAATCCTAAACACAAATAGCACTTATGAGCATATGCTATAAAATTGGAGTTATTATTCAGGTAGGCTGGAGATATCTATTCCTGAACAAAACACCAGAACACTTGCTTCTAAATAAAAGGCAGAAAAATAGCTAATGTTTTCTTCATTTATATGTGTGTGTGGGAGCATGTGCCCACACACACACACACACACACACACACACACACACACACACATATTTCTCTGATTTTCATATTTTACTAAGGTAACATGAAGTATTATTTGAGTGATGTTTTAGTCAGTTTCCCCTTCTGAGGAAGGCAAAGTACCAAATTATCAAAGGAGTTTCTGTTTAGAATCTGTAAGAAAAACATCATGAATAAGTTATTTGATTCATACTGTGGTGTTAAATTATTGCTTGGATTTACAAAGCAGTGAATAAATTTTATAGGAATACCATTTATGCACAGCCTGCCGCTAAGAATAAAAAGTCATTTTCTGGTAACCGTGTAATGCAGAGAGAAAGGATTTGACTAGGCATTGAAATGCAGACAATAGCAAAACTTAAACTTGCATAGCTGAACATATGGTGGGTTTTCTGAGGAAAAAAACAAGTGATTTTGAGAGGATGGCATCTTTTAAAAATCTTAATTTCAGTTGGCAGAGAAAACCCAATGGGTATGTCAGCAACACCCAGCCAAGAGGAGGAAAAGATCCATGAGTCAAAAAATCAGCAGAAAACACCAGCAGAATCCGAGGCCAAGTGTTCCTTACCTTCTTCAGCTGCAAGTAAGCAACAGCTTCCCCCCTCCCCTTTTTTTTTTTTTTTTTTTTTTTGGTTTGTTTGTCTGCACTGCTTCTTTGTGGCCACCTCAGGAAGAACACCAAATTGTTTCTAAAACATAGGTTACAATATTGCACGTGAATTGCTCTTAAAGTGTTATCTGCTTTTTTTATGCTTTGGTTTTATATTGCAAAGAATAGATACATATGAAAATGTGTGTATCCCTTTATCTTGAATTTAATGTTCATCCAGAGCAATGACTTTGTAAGAAGAAATTGTTAAATGATGACATAGTATTGGGCTATCACAGACCAAATATTTTATGAATATATTTTATGAGTAACAGCAAATGCTCACCAAAGTCTAAGTCACAACAAAACTCATCTCTTCTGTTTCTCTGATATAGAAACTGAGGCATGAATAAAGTACTGTAGGCCTCAGAGTTCTCAGAGTTTTGAATTTCTAGTTTCTGTCTCTGTTTGATCATTTTCTTGTTCTTAGATGTATTGCTTTCTCTCTGACAGGGAAGTATAATGAATGATATCTGACAAATTCTGTGCATCAGAAACTAGTAATCTTTGGGTAAAATGAAATACTGTACTGCTGTCTCTGGCCTTTTTTTTTTTTTAAATCCCATCTTGAGGGTCAGATAAATTATAATGTTGCCTTTTAAAAAGTGCTTTTTGAAAATTAGTAATTGGGTGTGCTCTCTTTTCTTTCAGATAGTACCAGAAAATAGATGTCTGTTGCTGACAGCCTTATGGTACTATCACATCAACCAGAGGGAAGAGAAATTAGCCTTTTGATTCTTGCTGCATTGGAGCAGGCCCAGTTTTATATTTCCGTGTCGTATCTTGAATCCGTGGAACAGTGTGACAGATCTCACACTACATGAAAAACATGTGCTTAGTTAAAATTTCTCATAGAAGGAAAACTCAGTCTTGTGTCAGGAAGCAATGCACCTAAGTCTGGGATGGCCACCTGAAGTAAAATTTGACTTGGCTGAAAATATCATACTAGCTGAAATCTCTAGAAATAGATACATTTTTTTAGGAATAACAAAATACTGACGAGGAAAGCATCTATATATCTTATAAATATTTGCCTGTTCTGGTAAAAACATCTCAAAAATATTACCATTGTTAAATGTTTTTAACTTTAAGGTGTACCATATGTTGATATAATATTCCTATATACTGCGCTGTGCAATATGTATGTATGTAATATATGCCATATGCAATAGTGCACCCTATCACATCACATAATTATATTTCTTTTTTGTAATGGGAATAATTGAGGTCTTGTCTTTTAGTAAGTTTAGTGCTTACAACACAAAATTGTCACCTATAATTACTATGTATTAGATCTTTAGGGCTTAGTTACATACTAGTTGCAAATTTGTATCCTTCAACATTTCTTCTGTTCCCACCCCTAAACTCCAAGCCTTTGATAACCATCATTTTACTTTCTGTTCTTATAAGTTTAGCTTTTTTTTTAGCTTCCACATTATAAATGATCTCATAAAGTATTTGTCTTCGTCTGACTTATCTCACTTAGCATAATTTTCTCAAGGTCCATCCATGTTGTTGCAAATGGAAGGATTTCCATCTTATGGCTTTCACATCTTCCGTATCCATTGACATGTTGATGGGCACTTAGATTGTCCCTGTATCTTGGGTACTGTGAATAATGCTGCAGTAAACGTGGAAGTGCACGTATGTCTTCAATATCCCATTTTCATTTCCTTTGGATATATCCTCAGAAGTATAGCTGCTGGATCATATGGTAGTTCTATTTTAATTTTTTTGAGGAATCTTCATGCTATTTGCCATTGTGGTGCTACCAGTTTAAACACCAGCAGTGCCGAAGAGCTCCCTTTTCTCTGTATCCTCATCAGCACTTAATCCCTCTTATCTTCTTGATGATAGCCATTCTTACTCCCTATGAGGTGATACCTCATTGGTCTTGATTTGAATTTTCCTGATGATTAGTGATACTGAGCATCTTTTCATATACCTCTTAACCATTTGAATATTTTTTTGAAAAATGTCTATTTATTCTTTTGTCCATTTTGAATTAGACTGTTTTTCCATTATTGAGTTGTATCAGTTCTATGTATATGTTGGATATTATTCCCTTATATGATATCATTGTTAAATTTAAAAGATTGGAAGGTGTAAGTTTTAGAATGAAGCTAGAAAGACTAATTTCCAAAATGATGAAATCAGGCCTCATGATAAATACAAACTTTTTCAACTCATTGTTTCGTTTAATGAATTATCAGATAGGAATTTTATGCTTACCAAATGTCAGATGTAAGGAAATACAATGATAGACAAAACAGACTCAGTCTCTGACTTCTTGAAGTTTACACTTTTGTTGAGTCTGACAAAAATTTAACAATCACACAAAAATATACAGTTAAAAACTGATACATGAGATGTGGGAAACATTCAGGGCATGAGTTCAAGCCCCTCATCGGGCTCTATGCTGACAGCTCAGAACCTGGGACCTGCTTCAGATCCTGTGTTTCCCTCTCTCTCGGCTCCTCCCTTGCTCAACCTCTGTCTTTCTCTCTCAAAAATAAATAAAGATTTTTTAAAAAATTTAAAAAGAATGAGGATTTGAAGGGACTTTTGACCTGACAAAAATAACATAGGAGTTCACATGAAGAATGCAGAAATAAGCCATACTTTTAACAAATCCTAATCAGTTGAAATTACCTCTCTATGTTGAACAGAAAACCTACTCCTTATAAATTCTTTTGGTGCATAAAAAGCCAACATCCTGTCCTATAAAATAAATCATGATGTTCTTACTTAGTATATTCTCATTTCTTCTTAGTATATACTACTTGTGTGTGTGTGTGTGTATACACACTAAAGAGTGGATTTTTAGTTTCTTTTTAGTATATTCTCTTCTATTTGAAATATGTATTTTTAATAGTTCCTCCTAATATATGTTTTCTAATTCATTACCTTTATGAGTATTTATTTTAAAGTGTGTTTCTCCATATAGGAACCTGTCTTTTCATATAATCAGAATGGTTAGGATAATGGTATTCATTTAATGTGAACCTCATACATCTGTTAGTATGGTCTTAGCTTGAAATACATGTTGTAGGCATGGTTATTGGATTCTTGTTATATATTAAGATCATTAGGATATTGTATTCATATCCTTTCACTAAAAAATATATAACTGACTTTTGAACCAAAATGTGGACCTTTACCTTGATATCAGATTTTATTTTTTTTGATATCAGTCCAACATTCTAACTTGTTGAGATAGTTTTGATTATTTGATATTTATTGTTTTCTGTTAGCTCTCCCTACCAACTTTATGATTTCTATGCTTTATATAAATGCCTTAAGTCAAGAAAATGATAAATCTGTGAATAGAACAAGACAATTCATGTTAATTTTGTGGAAGTAGATATTTTTATCTTGTAAGATACCTATGGAGAGACTGCTTTAGTTTATTTTTTCCAGATGATTTTGTGGTTAAATAACCATTTTTCTGATACTCTGTATCAAATATTAATGGGTATTTGTTTTCAATTTCTGTGTTACATTTTAATATATAAATATTTTTTCAGTGTTTATGTATTTATTTTGAGAGAGAGAGGGAGTGAGTGTGTGCACACGTGGGGGAAGGGCAGAGAGAGAGAGGGAGAAAGAGAATCCCAAGCAGACTCTGCACTGTCAGCATAGAGCCTGAGGTGGGGCTCAGTCCCATGAACTGTGAGATCATGACCTGAGCCAAAATCAAGAGTCGGACAATTAAAGGACTGAGCCATCTAGGTACCCCTACATTTTACTATTGATTTAAATCAGCTTTTTTCAAACACTGTCTTGAAAAAGTACACAAAAGTTTACACAGTTTGTCTTTTATGTCCATACTCTGAGGTGATTCATGGTTTTAGTGGACCTTAACTTAAAATTTTTTTTCTTAATGTTTATTTTTGAGAGAGACAGAGCGTAAGTGTGGGAGGGGCAGAGATAGAGGGAGACACAAAATCTGAAGCAGGTTCCAGGCTCTGAGCTGTCAGCACAGAGTCCGACGCCAGGGCTCAAACCCACAAACTATGAGATCATGACCTGAGCTGAACTTGGACGCTCAACCAACTGAGACACCCAGGTGCCTCAAGTGGACCTTAACTTTGACCAATCTATGAACTATTAGAATCAGCTAATTTGTTATTTTATTTCTGTAATTTTTTTCTTTTCTCTAGAGCTTTAAGAGACCAGCATGGCAGCTTAGGGTGTTTTTTTTTTTCCCCTTTGGGCCGAGTCAACCTGAGTGGTACTTAATTAAAGTGTTCTATTACCCCTATGAACGACATTTTTAGTCATTTGAATACATTTTAGGCACTGTAGATTATATTCAGGGAGACCCTGAAAGTGTCTGTCAATTAATCCCTAGTCCCCATCAAATATTCTTCCAGCTTAGAATATTTTCAACCTCTAGTCAACAATAACAAATGCTTTTATGGTTCTCAAATGGATACATTTATGAGTCTGAGACTAATGGACTTTGGTTTATTTCCAAAAGATCAGGGCATTAGATGGAATTCATATTTAATTGATAGCACAAACTTTGATACATTATTCTATATTATAGACTATACCATATTAAGTCATCAGCTTTTGTAACACAAATGC
The DNA here is from genome assembly GCF_008692635.1 of Crocuta crocuta. Taxonomy (NCBI): domain Eukaryota; kingdom Metazoa; phylum Chordata; class Mammalia; order Carnivora; family Hyaenidae; genus Crocuta; species Crocuta crocuta. The sequence goes on along the minus strand of NW_027529183.1, from coordinate 1,389,209 downwards.
GTGCCAATGATGTGCTATGTTTGTGCAAATGTGTTATGTTTGTGAAAATGTTACAGAGTGAAAAAGAGGTTTTAGAGATCAGTACTATGTTTTCAGATTGAAGCAGACCAGCTACACACATGTGCGCGCACACACACATGTGCATGAATGTATATGTACTTGCATATGAACACCCAAAAAACTAAAACCAAGTGGAGGTGGTCTATTGACCCTGTTCCAGGCTTTGCTGTTCATTATTCAGTGTTCAGTGTTTGCTCACTAGCCTTCCTGCCTCTGTCCTCCCTGCTACACGGAGCTCAGCCTGTTTCACACTAATCTTTCTTTCTTTTATTAATAACTCTTTTGGTAACATTTATTTATTGTTGAGAGACTGAGAGAGACAGATCATGAACAGGGGAGGGACAGAGAGAGAGGAAGACACAGAATCCAAAGCAGGCTCCAGGCTCTGAGCTGTCAGCACAGAGCCCTATGTAGGGCTTAAACCTATGGATCATGAGATCATGACCTGAGCTGAAATTGGACACTTAACCAACTGAGCCACCCAGGTGCCCCACTAATCTTTTCTTTTCTTTTTTTTTTAATGTTTATTTATTTTTATAGAGAAATTGAGAGAGACAGAGAGTGTGTGAGGTGGAGGGCAGAGGGAGAGAATGAGCGAGAGAATCCCAAGCAGGCTCCACATTCTCAGCCCAGAGCCCCATGCGGGGCTTGATGTCATGAACCATGAGATCATGACCTGGGGCAAAATCAGGATTCAGATGCTTAACCAACTGACTCACCCAGGCGCCCCCACATTGATCTTTCTAACTCTCAGATCATATCCCTAGCACACTTCGGAATCTTGACTGGCTCCCTGTCTGCACAAGGGTGTGCCAGCTCCATTCCAAGTTGCCCAGTGCCTTTCATGATCTCACTTTTCCTCCTTTTCTCCCATAATATCTCATGTGACACCATATTTAACCACTTTTCACCATGTGCAGCTCTTCATTATGCCTGCCAGTTCAAGCCTTTGTACATACTGGGCATGCTGTTCCCTCTATTTGGAAGGTACTTCCCTTTCTCTTTCTACAGAATTCTGATTCACCCTTGTATCTTTCTCCATGAAGCTCTTGCTGCCCAGCCTTCCACAGTTAATCACTCCTTATTCTGCTATATCTAAACTTCGTAGTAGTTCTTTTATTGTCTGTGAATGTGTCTGCATGTTTGAAATCCAAATATTTATATGTCTGTCTTCCCTACCAGGTAGTGTGTATCTTTGAGGTGAGAGAGACTCTCATTTATTTCATTTATCTTTCAAACTCTTAATCTGTGCCATTTTTAGAGAGCAATGAATCTAACACAGTGCCCAGCAAATAATAGGAACCAAATAAAATGTTCTTGAATTAAGTAAAAAAATGATCCTTTTAGATGACTCAGATATTCATAAAATACTGAGTAAAAGGTTAGCATCCTAAACAGTTTATCCTACTAACCTAGAGCACAGAGTACTCTCTGGCACTCATGATGTGCTATGGAGTTTTTATCAGTAGAAATCTGATTGCCCTTTTGTGTAGGGTCTGAAAATATTCCAGTGTGTTTGTGAGGTTCTTGATCATGCTCGACCAGAAACATCAGGCAAGGCAGTTAGGTGTTCACACATGATATTTACATTTTGAAAATTAGATTGTGTCATAAAATTTTGTTGGACCAATTTTTGTGCTCATTTCCAGGTCAGCTACCTTTGATACTACATCCAGCCTGGCATGGGATTCAAACCTAATTTGCCAGTTCTGTTTTGCTCCTGCCTTTATAAATCTGAGCCAAATACTTAACCTTTGAGTCCCGTTTGTCCACTTGTCTAATAGGGGACAGTAACCCATGGAACTAGCATGAGGTTTGAGTAAGGTTGACGTGCTAATAAACGTTAAGTTTTTAGGACCATGTTAGTACAGAATAAAATGTGCCTTGGTGACCTGTGTTTAGGTACACCCATTGAGCTTGGAGTACAGAGGCTTTGGAGGGAGACATTCCATCATTTACTTATTACATGATTGGGGCCTCTACCCCTCTTTTCCTCATCTTAAAATGTGTATCATAATTTGACTTTCCTCATGGAGTGTGAAACGAATATGAAGCCGCCAACACAGAGCCTAGCTTATTGTAGGAGCTTAATAAATGCTAATTATTATTACGATTGAAGGAGAAATGCCTGCTGTTACAATGACAGAAATTACCCAGGAGAGTAAAGAGGTGGCAGCTTTAGAAAATGAAGGCCAGGGGTGTCTGGGTGGCTTAGTCGGTTAAGGGTCCGGCTTTTGCTTAGGTCATGATCTCGCGGTTCGTGGGTTCAGGCCCCGCGTCGGGCTCTGTGCTGGCTGCCGGCTCAGAGACTGGAGCCTGTTTCAGTCTGTGACTCCCTCTCTCTCTGACCCTCCCCTGCTCACGCTGTCTCTCTCTCTCCTAGAAATAAATAAAAACATTAAAAAAAATTAAAAAAAAGAAAATGAAGGCCAGTCCTTTCTTAGCATGAACAGTTTTTTTGTATAGTTGTTATTTTAACATCTGTTTGTCACAGAAGGAAATACAGTAGCCCCTCCTTATCTACAGGCGGTATGTCCCAGCGCTGCTGGAAACCGTGGGTCGTACCCAACCCTTTACATGCGATTTTTGTCTATACGTAATACCTACAGTGATGAAGTTTAATTTATAAATTAGGTACAGTAGGATAATAATAATTATAAAGCAGAATAATTATAAAAATATAGTTAATAAAGTTATGTGAATGTCATCTCTCTCAAAATATCTTCTTGCACCGTACTCCCCCTTCTCCTTGTGATGATGATGTGAGGTGACGAGATGAAGTGAGGGAGTGACACAGACTGTGACCTAGCATTAGGCTACTGGTGACCGTATGACCAGACATCCGCTTCCCAACCTTAATGAAACCACGGGAAGACAAAACTACAGGTAATGAGGACTACCCGAGTGGCTTGCTGGGTTTGTGGTCATCGTCCTTGTTGGTTGTTGAGATCCTGGGTGCTGCCTAGGGCTGCCTGTAGCTTCAAACCACAGAATTAAAGATAGGAGGAGTCAAGGAAGTCGTGGCTTCAAGCAACTTTTCACAGCTTGTCATGAGAAGAAAATTGATCTCATTACCTAAGTCTGTGGTATTTCCACATGGACATTTCAGTTAAGAATTAATGTGCTATTGTTGGGGGCAGGCCAGCCAACAGTTCAGAGAAGCTGAACTGGGAGATGCTGTCAGCGCTGCACACCCCAGTGTCTCCTTAGACGAGGCAACAGGCTGAAGAGACAACGATAGTAGTTGGGGACTTCATTTCCTAGCATCTCTTACGAACACGGAGTGGCCATCTGGGAACCGCTGGCTGACAGGGGCGCCTGGTGAAACACTGCTGCTGTGAAGCCCATCCTCACAGACTAACCTGTGCTACACACCTCAGAAACATCTGCATGTGTGAACATTCTGCCTTTAGCTTTAAATCCTTTCATGGCCTTCTCTAGTAGGGTATTTAAAAAAATATTTTAAACGTTTATTTAGTTTTGAGAGACAGAGATAGAGCAGGAGCGGGAGACGGGCAGAGAGAGAGGAAGACATGGAATCCGAAGCAGGCTCTAGGCTCCGAGCTGTCAGCACAGAGCCCGACGTGGGGCTTGAACCCACGAACTGCGAGATCATGACCTGAGCCAAAGTCAGATGCTTAACCCATTGAGCCACCCAGGCGCCCCAGGGTATTTTTTTTTTTCTAGAAATATTTCAGAAAAATTTTCTCTCACCTCACTTGGCCATTTTTACATCTGATCTGAAAACATGTTTTAATTCCACTTCTTGTGTTACTTTACATTGTAGTAGTTCAGTCTAAAAATCCCTAAGCCAGGCAGGCAGCTTTATGACAAATCTGTGGAGACAGAGCTGCAAATTCTGGCATGCATCCGCATTAAGTGTTGAGGACAAGTGAAAGATGGCCGGGTGTGTCGGATGTTTCTTGTTCTGATTCAGTCTACGTCAGTAGTTCAGTTTCAGTTGACCAGAACCTTGGCTGTGAGGAGATAAGCACAAATCTACTCCCTGGAGTTGTAGCAGCTCAGTGCTTCCCCAGCCTGCCCTCCCCTGTGCTGTTTTTAATGTCCTTGGACTTCAGTTGACAAAGGGTCCTGTCAGCCTGATGTTGCGTCTGATCTGCCACTAATGCCTTTTTTCCCCCATAGAAGAAATCAGACCTTCCCGAAGCATAAGACTCTTCTCTCAGAAGATGAAAGGAAGGTGTTAGTGCTGACGAGAAATACAGGGACTGAAGCCAATGTCACACTCTGGGTGTGTGGAGATGAAGGAGCCACTGGACCAGTAAGTCTTCGCAAGGTCAGCCCAGAGCAGCTTTTCCTTCTGGAACAGGAGGATGAGTTTCAGGTAAACAATATTGGTAGTGATATTGTTTTCTGAGCATCCTGAATTTATTTCTGTAATACAGAAGGGTGTGACTGTGTGTGTGTGTGTGTGTGGCAGTGGGGGGGGTTGGGTGTGTCCTGTATAAAATCTCTGGTCTGTGAAACTCCCCACAAGTTATCCTAATGCCTATTGTAATCGTCAGAGGAAACATTTTTTCCTTACATATCTTACATAAGCAAAGAAAGTTGTAGAAGAAAATTGGTTTCTTTCCTTTTTTAAAACTTGGTTTCTCTAAAGACAGTTAGTTTTAGGCCATTGCTTTGAAACTGGCCCATAAACCATCAGCCTCAACTCAAATTATAACCAGATTACAAGCCACTTAGAAATTCTTCTGGTAATGGGAACACTTTTTTTGGGCATGCTTGCATATACTCTGAGATGTTCAGCTGAGCAGTATGGACCTGAGACCATTTTCTTGGCTTCTTCAGAACTCATATTTTGAAGGTCTGCCCATGCCCACTGGAGTGTCTCTCTTAGCATCAGGGAACACTGGGCTGCATTGTTTGGAGTGTCACGGGTTGCCTCTCCTAGTTCCTCAGGCCTTTGGACAATCTTCAATTAGGACAATTACATCCCACTTCACTAATTCACCCCCAGCCCCAGAGTGCAGTTCAACAGCAGTGATTCTCCTCGGAGAATATTCCTTTTGTATCCTGGGTAGAGAACAGAGAACCATCAAGGCCAACTCAAGTCACAAGGAAGACAAGGCTGTTTGAGGCTGTAGCACCTAGAGATCATGCCAAAATGGCCTCTGTGTCTTCAGACCCGAGACTGTCACTCTACTTTTACAGTCATTAGGGTTTTGGTGAAGAAAAGCATCACGCAGTCATGAAAGAACACAGTCTCACTGCACAGACAGCCATACCTTATGCAACACATGCATTTCAAACGATGATTTGAAGATGATTGTTTAGAACCCAGAAGGCTTGCGTGGTTAGATCCCTAGGCCACCCACACCCACGCC
>NW_027529183.1:1377296-1383783 GCF_008692635.1 Crocuta crocuta | reverse complement strand
TAGAATCACTCATAATATACCTGTGGTGTATGTATTTATGTGCTGGTAAATCCTGTGATTGTTTTTCTGGAAAGAATTTCCCAGACTCCAATTTTAGAATGGATAGTGCAGATTTTCAGTCTTGATTGCACAGTGGAATCGCAAGGGAGCTTTAGAAACTACTGATGCCTGACTCCACCCCCAGAGATTGTGGTTCATTTTGTTTCGGGGAACAGCCTGAGCACTGAAGCCTCAGAAGCTCCCCAAGCGACCCTAACGTGCGACCAAGGCTGAGAAGCCCAGTCAGCACTAGACTGCAGATCTGGTGAGGGGATTAGGTCATGATGTGACCTTGACTATGTCATCATTACTTTCTCCAGGCCAGCTTTATTTTTACATACAGAATGGAGACCATGATACCTGGTTTTTTCCCCCAAATTTCAAAGTGGATTGAAATGTATAAGGGAAAGAGAAAATATATATACATTTAAAAAATTCCATTGACATATAAGGAATGTGGTAAATTGGTTAAGAACAGAGGTGTGGGAGTCAAGGAAACCGGGTTCAAAGCCATATTGTCCACTCATTAGTTCTGTGACCTGGAACAGATTGCTTTTCCTCGTTAATCTTCAGTTTCCTTCTTAGTAAAGAGCGGGAGGGAGGTATTATTATTATTAGTCTTATTGACTAATTTAAAAGGCTTGCTGTAAAATAATGTTTGGGAACGTGTGTCTCAGGCTCTGCCCCCAGTAGACAGGAAGTGCTCTACTAATTCTTTAGGTATTGCAGTGACCTGGTCCCTGGCCTCAGCATGGTTTCTTCTAGCTTGTCTTTACTGTGAAGTGAGGGCAGGGACTTACCCAGCCCCAAGCTACTACGTCCGTGGCAGAGACTCAGGGATGGGTCTGAAAGCTCCCTAGGACTCCAAGGCCTTGTAGACCCCCGCCAGCAGCATGGCCATCACCCGGAAGCTCGTTAGACATGCAGAATCTCGGGCCCTACACCACACCTACTGAATCCAAACCCATATTTTAACAGGATCCCCAGCTAATTTGTTTACACTACTGTTTGAGAAGCACTGCTCTAGGGCTTAAGGAGCAAGAGGGACTCGTGGTAGTCCGAAAACCTCAAATTAGGACTAGCCAGCTCATTCCTATTCGTTTTCACTTTTGTGGGCATTGACTCCCTTGCTCTTTTTCAGTGACATCATCTGCAACCTCTGAATTCGTCTTTTATTCTCTTTTCCTTCCTTCCAATTCCAGAGTGAACACATAGCCTTTTATTTATTTGTTTGTTTGTTTGTCTGTTTATTTTGAGAACAGTGTGGCATTTCTGATCAAACAGACTTGGGTCTGAGTTTTTCTTTTGGACCCGTGTATACAGCTGTGCATCTTTAGGCAAATTACTTTGCCTCTTTGAGTCTTTAAAGAGCCTTACCCTTCACACAGCTGTGTACACGTGGGAAGAGACCGTACATACTGAGCACTTGCCCCCTGGCTGGCACATAGCCAAGGTCATTGCATGTCAGTTACATTGTCTGGAAGTAACAGGAAGACAGTCACGAAATCGCATAAGCTATATCCTAACCCTTCAGTTAGTCCCTTAGGTTTTCATTTAGAATTTATGGAAGGAGAAGGTTTACCCTTATGTGCTAATAGATTCCAGGGACAACGAAAGTTCATTTACTGGCCAGCTTAACTTTCAGAGAGAAACTAGGCAGACAGTTCGGGATAACTTCTTACTTCCTCCGGTGGGAAGAGCTAGCTTCTGCGTTCTGCCCCCAAGACCAGCTCTGGGACTGAGAGAGTGGGGGGTTAACAGCCTCTTTTCCTCCCTCCCAGTCAATGTCATCATAGTCCTTCTGTGGTGTAACTGCCCCAGGGCTGGTCTAGCTTATGGGGGAAAGTGGTGGTGGTGGACCCTTAAAAGAGAATTTTGAAGTGTGGGAAATAGGTATGAAAGAGGAACTCTGATGGCTTCTGGGTCACTTGACTGTCCCAGCTCTTTTGGGGTCTAGTTCATAGGTAGGCAATGATGTAAGTCAAATAAAACATGCAAGTGCCTGCTTACATTCGTATCTCTAGTTTGTGGAGGTAGATGAGGCCCTGTAGTAGAAATAATGGTAATGGATATTATTTAAGCTATTAAATAGTAAGGTGGTATATTGCCTTTTTTTAATCCTCACAGTTAAGTGTCCTGGACATATGCTGTTGTGCTGAAAATGTCTGCTTATAGATCTGTTTCTCTTACTAGACTATAAATTTCTCAAAGTTAGGAACTATGCCATCATTTTAACCTTTGTATACCTGTAGACTTGAACAATGCTTATATTATTCTGTTAAATACACATTTATTTAATTAAATTGAAAATTGTATGCAATAGACATGTCTGTCCAACAGATAAAGAAATTGAGATCCAGAGATATACAATACCGTATTTTGTTCAGGTTAAAATAGCCAGGATACCCGTTGAACTCAAAATGATTCCAAAGATGGTTCTCTACAATGCTACCTGGATTAATAAATACTCTGGAGCCATGTTAAAAAATAACCAAGTATACTTACTTTGTGGGCAGGTTTGTTTCTTATCTTTAAACTTTGAACATCTATGTCTTAGCTTGCAAGTCAAACAAGAGAGGATTTTCAGAGTAAAAGCAAGTTCTAGACTCACTGGTACTTTTCCTTGAGTGTGTAGAAAGAGCTATATTTAGCTTTGATGAAAATTGCTTTTTTCTCTCTCTTTAAAATGAGAGCTCATCTTTGGGCTCAGCTCAGAAGATGCTGGCTTCCAGTGAGAAGCGTGTGGTGATCAGACAGCTGAGCACATGTATACTGTTTATCTTATTCTTTCATCTGACTCCTTCCCCATATTTTTAGTCAAGTCTTGTAATGTTTCTGCTTCCTATTCTGTCTGTGGAGTCCACCAGTGGCTTCTTGAGAAGACTTCATTGCTAGACTCTGAGGGGGTCCCTGAGAGCTTTCCAGTCATTAGGAAGAAAAACAAAATGCATTTAGTAAGAGGAAGAAAACAAAAAAAAAATTGTAATGTGCTTCATTTGAATATTCTGCTCATCGTTTCTTCTTTGCATTTCATTCAGGTTCAAATAAGCAGCACCGGAAAGATACAGATCAGGCGAGGATATGGTGGGACTAGTAAGGAGCCCGAGTGGAGCTTACAGAGGGTAATGGTTTTTATTTTGTGCTTAATATTTACTCCATTATGAAGAGAAGGAAGCGGACTTTTTAAAACAATGAGAAAGATAACATATTTTCCTAATTGTTGTGAATAATGTGAACAATATTTTTTTGCTTATAACATTCTAAACCAAACAGGACTCCTCTTCATGAGAGTTTTAAAAATAGTATTTTTAGAATTATATTTACAAAGGCAGTCTGTGTTCATGGAAGGTCTGAAGAATACAGCAGTGTATAAAAAAAATGATTCGTTTCTCATTGATCATTAGCTGACCACTGGGTTTGTTTATTTTCTTCCAGTATTTTCTATGAATCACTCTCTTGAACTCACTTTCTCTCCACATACATATACACATGTGTTTATATATAAATGTATATATTACATGCTTATACATATAAATGTGTGAATATTATACACACACGCACGCATACGCACACATTTATATACATTTTGCCCCTTTAATGAAATTGAATCATGCTGTGTATGCACTTTGGGATCCTGCCTTTTCTTTAGTTTTTATTTTTTATTTAATCATGAAAATAATGACAGCAATAATAATATTGTCTATAAATCTCTGCTTTCTAGCTTTAAATACTATGTGTTCACTGATTAATTTATAGTACACGATATATTATCTTAACATGTTTGAGGTTTAAAATTTTTAATAAGTTTGTTAGAATCTACCAAGTCTATCATTTTCTCCATTTAAAATGTTTCTTGGGGTGCCTGGGTGACTCAGTCGGTTAAACATCAGATTCTTGAGTTTGATTCAGGTAATGGTCTCATGGTTTGTGGGATCGAGTCCTGTGTAGGGTCCCTTGCCGACAGCAGGGAGCCTGCCTGAGATTCTCTCTGTCCCCCTCCCTTGCCCACTCCCTCTCTCTCTCTCTCTCTCTCTCTCTCTCAAAATAAAGTTTAAAAAAATGTTTCTTACTCTTCTCTGTGATTTCTATTATGTATCCTTGATTGTATTATGAAAGTAAATGAGAAAATGTTACATTTGCTGAAATGTTTATCGCAGGACTTCTCAACACGTAACTAACATAACGAAAACTGGTATTCTTATCGTACAGGAGCAGGTAAGTATGATGGACAAGAGGTGTTTTCTGAGCACCTAATATAATGCTGTAGAGAATGCGAAGAAGCCGTATGTTGACTGTGAAGCTTCTCTGTTCAGAAGCATTCAACGATTTCAAAGGAGACACAGAAAAGAACGCTTTAAGAAGACGCAAACCTCCGTGGAACCTGCAAAGTGTAGCAAAATGATGAAATCTGTACTTGTGAATGATTGGGAAGGAGGAGTCAGACGTTTTAGGAAGGAGCTCCCATGAGTGGAGTTGGCCTGTCGTCACCAGCAGAGTGTGCTGTCTCTGGACCCCCAAGTGGGACAGAAGCTGTTCAGACGTGGAGCAGTGTCACCGTAGTGATCCTGCGGCTGCAGGGGAGCCAGCGCCCCAGGCAGGGTGCTCCAAGGAGGCGTTGCCCATCCCTGGGTTGCTGGCACAGGTGTCTGTGAAGAGGAAATCAGTCCAATCAGCAGATGAACTGAGCAACCGGAGCTCATTAAATTGACAAAGTGATGTGGAATGAGGGACTCATCCTATGGCCTAATTAAAAAAAATATTTTAAATTAATTTTCAATGTATAAAAATATTACAAGAATGGAACAAAAAATTCTGGTTTTACTCAGAGCCCAGTTGTTAACATTGTACCCCATTTGGTTTATCATTCTTTGCTAAAATACCTGTGTGTGTCTGTGTATATTTTTTAATCATTTGAGAGATAGTTACAGACCTGCTGCCCCTTGAGCAGGAACCTTGACCTGGTTTCCCCCAAACCAGGATTCAGTCCAGGATAGTGAGTTGTGTTTAGCTGTCCCGCTTCCCTAATCTCCTTCAGTGTGGAAGGATTCCTCTCTCGTAACCTTGTCTGTCATAACCTTGATGTATTTGAAGAGTGCAGGCCTGTTGCTTTGCAGAACGCCTTTCAATCCGTGTTTGTCGTGATTAGATTCAAATTACTCATTTTTGGCAGAAGTTCCGCAGGGCGGATGGGGTGTGCTGTTCAGTGCCTCACACCTCGAGGTACGCAGAGCCACTTCATCCCGTTCCTAGTGATGCTCACTTGGACCACTTGATGAGACTGGTGTCTGTCACGGCTCTTAAATGTGAAATTCTATGTATTTTGTACTTATTAATTAATGATTAATTAACAGCATTCTGTGAGGAGACACTTTGTTCTCATAAAATTTTCACCCACTAATTTTAGCATCTATTGAAGATTCTTGCCAGAATCAATCATTGCTCTGCTGCTTTCCAAATGGGGACTTTTCTGATTCTGTCGTTTCTTATTTGGCATTCACTACAAGGTAGAACTTTCCTTTCTCCCCCATTTAAAAATTTTTATAATTTGTACTAGCATGAATTTAATGGATCCTTGTTTTCTTTGTTGGGTTTAAACTGTTCTTTACTCTTTAATTTGATGCTAAAATCATTTTCCATTCATCCAGGGGGAAACCCTTTAAGCTCGCATTTCCTCTTTCCTTTCCTGTCACCATCCATACTCTGGTTCTTCTTTACTTTCTGGCAGGAAAAGATATCTCAGGCTCATCTAATACTTTCTTCTCTCCAACCCTGGTTTCTGTTCGTGGATAATGACCTTCAGTATTTGTGTGAGACACACAGAGAAGGGAGTTACCCCTCTCATGCCCACCGACGTCTGCCCAGGGGCCACTTCTGGCTGTGCCTCTGCTTTCACAAGATGCTCCCAGTAAGTAGTTCTCTGGTGAAACGAGTTTGCGAAACACTGAGTTTCTCATCCTCCTTGGATGCACTTGCAGTGCATGTAAATCCAGTGAAGGCTCTGAGATGCCCTGTGGTCAAGAAAGCCGTTTAACAGCATTTCCAAACTAAATTCCCCAAGGGACCGTATTTTTCAGGTAAAATCTACTAACACTCCTTGAAATGAATATTGTGCATTGCTGTAGAGACTTGAGGCGTTTGGGGGACAATTGAGGAAAAAGATACAACCAAGAGGCGGCAGCAGTAGGACACACACATTTTATTGTGTGAGGCCTTGACAAGTTTGCATCTGGGGCCGGCCCCTCACGGCAGGGGTCTGTGCAGNGGGGGGGGGGGGCTGGAAAGGAACTCCCAGGGGAGAGCAAGAGCTGAGGAGAGGGGCTTCTCTGTCTCAGTTTCCCAGCAGCATAGTGGGAAGTCTGTGCCACAGAGCTCCAAGGACAGCGCTTGGGGCCTCAGAGCCTCAAGGCCCTGTGCTATCAATAGGTAACAGCTGTCCCGTGAGGGTTTG
>NW_027529183.1:1329058-1377279 GCF_008692635.1 Crocuta crocuta | reverse complement strand
AAAAAATGGTTTGGGCTCTTTAAAAAATTTTTTTAACGTTTGTTTATTTTTGACAGAGAGAGCATGCACGTGAGAGCACGAGCAGGGGAGGGGCAGGGAGAGAGAGACACACAGAATCCAAAGCAGGCTCCAGGCTCTGAGCTGTCAGCACAGAGCCTGATGTGGGGCTCGAACCCACAAACTGCAAGGGCCTGACCTGTGCTGAAGTCAGACGCTTAACTGACTGAACCACTTAAGGGCCCCCTGGGCTATTTTTAAACTTATGAAATTTGAGTTTGCCTCCAGCAGCTTTAGCTAATGAGTCTTAGCCTGCAAGTGAAGGAATTAACAGTCTAGGAATCAATATACAGAGGCTGTCTTTGACTCAGTGGTGTGCCAGTTATACACTGAAATGTATGACTTATGTTTGTATAAATCCAGTCATAGTTAAAAATACATAGGGGTCTATAATTTATATAATTTAGAAAATGACTAGCTAATGTGCTAATCCACTCTTTTGAGATCTCCAGCCTATAGAGAATTCTGGGAGAAGTGATCAATGTGAGATACCAAGGAGGGGCGTTTATCCTAGAAGCATTAGGTGATTTACTGGATTCTGATGGTGTATCTCAGAGAAAATGATGAACTCACCGATAAGCCTGGCCTTCTTCATTGCAATGATACAAAACTAGAATAAACCACAGGTTCTGCTTTCAATCTAGGTGGAGAAACAAGATCACATAACAGCCACACAGTGTTGAGAGGGCAGGATAAAGGCCCTAATAGCCAAAGCTACGAAAGATATAGCCATAGATTTCTGATAAGAAAGATACATATGTGTCCCTAGAGGAAGCAGGACAGTGGAGAGCAGGGAGGTATGAGGAAGGGCAGAGCAGGGAGAGGGTGAGTGGAAAGTTATTTGGAGATTGGCCTATTTCAGATATCCATGCTGTGTGTGGAGTATCATGAAAAATAACCACATATATATGTAAAATGGCTTTTCCCCAATGAGAGGGAAAGTGTCTATTTGCAAAGCTGAAGTAGTTTGTGTCTGAATGGTCCTAAGATGGCTCAGATTTTGTCAGACGCCAGTTGCTTGGCGTAATTTAGGTAGAGTCAGTTGATAAATTCAGATCTCTCATCATCACTTCTTGCATTCCTGCTCACGCATGTACAAAGAATTCTGTACGCTTGACTACCATCTTCTGTCTGAAAATTAAACTCTAGCTCTTAATCTGTTTTCTCAGTATTTCACAATTGTGAAATTGTGAAAATTGCACTGGAAGTTTCTCCCTACGCAACTTACAGTTTTATTCATCTACATGCATGGTCCAGTGAAACAACTTAGTAATCTTTATATCTTCTGTATACTCCTCTTAATCAGTATTTCCCTTTTCTTTTTTTTTAAATAGTTTATTGTCAACTTGGTTTCCATATAACACCCAGTGCTCATCCCCACAAGTGCCCTCCTTCTTGCCCATCACCCCCCTTCCCTTCTCTCCCCATCCCCATCAGCCCTCAGTTTGTTCTTAGCATTCAAGAGTCTCTCATGGTTTGCCCTTTAAAAAGTTTATTCCTGGGGCGCCTGGGTGGCTTAGTTGGTTAAGCGTCTGCCTTTCACTTAGGTCATGATGTCGCGGTTCGTGGGTTCGAGCCCCACGTCGGGATCTGTGCTGCCAGCTCAGAGCCTGGAGCCTATTTCAGAGTCTATGTCTCCCTCTCTCTCTTACCCTCCCCTGCTCACGCTGTCTCTCTCTCTCCTAGAAATAAATAAAAAAATTTAAAAAAAGTTTATTCCATAATTAACCCAACTATAAACCAGATTGTGGTTTTGTTCTTCTTAGAGTTTTAATTTTAATTGTCAGATCTCAGTGAAAATGCTTCTTCCCTCACTGCATTTGTCTTCCAGAAGATTTATTGAAGGAGCTAAATTGATTTCTCCCATCTCTCAGGTTCTGAGCAGAAAGGCTGGGTAACCTGACTGAGGTGTTATAACCTCAGTGTTGAATTCTGATGTGTTAATTCAGACATTGTAAATACCGCTGTAGGTCTGTTCCAGTCAGCTATTTTTTTGACATGTATTTAACTATTTAGTTGAAATTTCTTAAAGTAATCCAGGAATTTTAGGTTTCTAAGAAACCAAACGTGAGTTTTTATGGTAATATTTTCTTGTGAAACAACTAATATTTGGGGCTGTAAATCAGCAGAGGGAGCTCAGCAAATGAATGTTAGTTTCTATGGAGGCCATTCCTAAAATTGTTTCTATTCAGTTAAGAAATTAAGACAAATGCTGAAGATTTTATATGGTAAAGACACTGTCATTCCTTAAGCACTTGGTTAATTTATTTGTTTTAGAAGGAAATGAGTGTATTTTCCATTGAAAAAAATATTTTGGGGAACTCACCCTTTTTCTTTTCCCGCATTTATCCCAACATAAGGAAGGTTTGGTTTTGAAGCTTAATATAAGTGTATTTTTTCTCTGCTATACTGACTTTTTTATAGTACTCACATTTGGCAACTCTGTATCAGAGCTAAAGCAAAAGTTGGGGCTTTGGATCTTTTTGGTATAGACAGAAGTATAGTAGATGGTGCCCCAGTCTGAAAGTCAAAAGGAAATACTGTTTTCAGAAAGAAAATAGTTGGTTCTGTCATGATCAAAGGCTGTCTTTTGGGGACTGAGAAATCTGAAAGTCTGCCGTTATTAGGGTGTGTGCGTGAGGTTTTCCCCATCCATAAAGATGCACTGTTTATAGCTAACAGTGCCTGGTGATGGACAATGAGAGCACTTAGGGGATTGTTCAGGAAGCCAGTGCTCTTAGCAAGTGTTTGTTGAAATTATTCCTGGTGTCCCAAGTTAAAATGGGTGAAAACATGCTTTTTCACTTAACATTTAGAATCTTAGAGGGATTGGCTCTCCCATTTCATGATGCTCTAGCTGTTGGGGCTGTCAATTTAGTGGTGGATTTTTATATCAGAGTATGAACGTATTTTTTTTCCCCTTAATCATACTTTGGTTACCTTTCTGGAGGGCTGACTATCTCAGCCATATTAATACACTTTAACCAGTTGTGCTAGCTAGCTTCCAGAATGCTGATGTAAAATATTAATCCAGGTCACTGAATTGATTCCAGGTAACAGATAGCTCAGCCCTAAAATAGGATGGCTATAACTGAACGTAATCATATAGTAATTAACTTTGAATGTTGAAAAAAAGATAAGATTTTATTTTAGGAAATACTGTCATGTAAATCTAATAATTATTTTTGAATCTCAGGGTTTCTATTCTTTCTTCCCTGGGGTTGACTTTGACTATTTAAAACTGAGGTAAGAAATCTTAGAGGTGGAGTCCAAAGACCCGATAGATGTTTAATTTATAAAAAGTCTTTTGTTCGTGTTTTCTCTAAGTTTTCCCTATTGAAAACTAGGGCTCAGAAATAGCTACCCTGACTATCTCACAAGCTGTGAATATCAAGTGCAAAAATGAGACAAGACAGCCAGAGTCTTTCATTACCCACCCAGCTTGCTTCTTCCTCAGTCTTACTCGTGTGAGTAGATGATGTCAGCATCTACCTAGTTATCCACACCAGAACTCTATGTTTTCCTAAATCGTTTTTATTTCTTTTGCTTCCAGAATCCAATGCCTGAAAAATCCCCCTCTTTCTCTGTCGCTAAAACACATCCTGAATTTTTCTCTTTTTCTGCATCTTCTTATTATCACTTTTGTCCATGCTGCCATATTTTCTTTCCTCTTCACTGCAGAAATTTCCTAAAATAGGATTCCAGCTCCTTCTCTTTTCCCCCTGATACCCAGTTTTTAAAGAGAACCCAGAGTGCTTTTAGAAACCTCAGTCGGGTCCAATGTTCCCCTGTTTAACCTGAGTGTTGCCTCCCTTTTGACCGCCTTCCTCACCACCCAACCCTTTCTCCTTCTGTCCAAGCCACACGGCTCTTCTGCCTCAGAGCGCCCCTTTGGCACAGTCCAGGGTAAGCCCCCAGTTCCTCTCCATCCTATGAGCCTGGCTTAATTTCTTCATAACACATCACTCAATCTGATTTTTAAAATTTATTTATTTACTGTCTGTCCACTAGAAACTGAGCAAAATATGAGGGTGGGAACTTTGTGTTATTCAATATTATAACTCCAACTACTTGAATTAGTACCTACATTCTAGTAGATGTGGGATAAATATTTGTGGAATGAATGGCTAAAACACATTTTGGGTTTATGTAACAGTTATTTATAATATATGTGAAATACTTTGTAGATTGTAAGTGTGAAATGGAGGGAAATCATACAATCTTATTTAAGGAGTAGGAGGTGATCTTAGATGGGCTGAGCCTTGGCATACGCACGTAAGGGGAAGATGAAGAAACAAAGCCTGGAGAGTTTCAGAGGCGTGGCCGGTTCTCATAGAGTTAATAGCCCAGTCAAGGCCAGAAGCCCTCCTCCTGACGCTTGGCCCATGGCTCTCTCTTCACGTGTCTGGGCTACCTCTGCAGCATGTGCTATATATGTGACTGGGATAAATGGGCTCAAATAGAATAGTAACTCCCTTGATACTTCTTGATTCTTCTGTGCCTTTGAATTGAAGTGGGTCATAGGTTTTGGTGCATTTGTTGTTATTTTTATACTACGACTCCTTGATATGATATGATAACCTACTTGATATAAGCTCCAGGCAGTCTTGAGATTAGCTAAACCAGGTAGGAAATTGCTTTCTTGCTTTATTTTTTTTTTTGTAAGTTTAAATCATCCTATAAATATTTCCAGTTCTTTTTCATTTTTAGCTAGTTCTTCACTTCAGGCTTCTAGAAAGAGCCACAGAAGAGAAAGAGCAAGTTCTAAAATGCAGTAAGAAAAATGGTTGTTTTTGAGGATTTTCTAGTTCAGTGAACAGCAGGAAACACCAGCTTTTCTTCTCACAAAATCTCCAGTCAAATGTTTAATCTTGAAAGATTCCAGCAGTTTATAGAAACATCCTAAAAGTTGTGCCAGCTTATTTGAACCAAAGATAATTCATGTATTTGATAGTCCCTTGGTCAGTTGTAAATACCATAGTCGACCTCCTCGGACAGTCCGTGTAACAAATAGGGCGTTATCACAAGGAACAGTACCAGAAATAAGGAGGCTCAGAGATCTTGATTGGCAAGATCGCTTAGAGTTCTTTGACAGCACATTTAGACCTTATTCTATTTTCATATTTCCAACTCCAAAAAGGAAATACTAATGACTGACATTAGTACCTGCTCCCTTGTCCCCAGGGCCAGATCTGGTATAATACTACAAACGCTTTAAGTGCCCCCAAAGTATATCGGTGACTGTTTGCTCTTATTATTTTTTCAAGAGGCACAGTCTAAATTGGATACATAATAAGAGTAGAAAGATTACACATATTTTTTTGTTTTATAGTATGGAGGTTTATGACACGAGAGTGGGGTTTCTAAAAACAATTTTCACAACTTCCCTCATCCTGATACATCTTTATTTTATATCCAGGGTCCAACAGACAACTAGCTACAAGTGCAGTCCTCAAAAAGGATTGACATTGGTTGTATATCATTTCTCCTCTAGGAAAAGATAAGATTAAATTTGGGGTTACATAACATATGTGAAGAATATTTAATAAAATGAAGTGGAATATAAATATAGATGGTGGTAATTTTGTTGGTTATGAATCGCATTTCATTTCAATCCTGACAGGCAAGAAATAATGATGTAGAGCTTGGGGGTCGGGGGGGCTGCTCGCCTGCCCTTATGATACAGTGTGTCCCAGCCACAGTGGTGACCCTACCTCCACCCCCTGGATCTGACTCCTACTCCCCTGGGTGTCCTTTTTGGCATTAAAGATAGGCACAAAGGACAGTTAGCAAAAAGACTACTGGGCCATTTCTGAAGGGCTAAATAGGTATGACATTAATGGAAGAAGGAAACTGGTGGAGAGGACTTAGGGCATTTGCCTGGTGTTATAGAGGGTCTGAATGGGAACCACCTCAGAGAAAGCATGCAGGGATTATCCAAATAGGTATCCAGGAGACTAGAAGTGCTAAAGAGCTTTCCTGGAGGGGTAGGATGAGTGAGAGAGAGGGGTGAGAAGAGAGCTTTGGAATTTTCAGTCTTGAAGTTAGGGATTTTGCCTTTTGTTTGGACCTCTTGACTGATTGGCTAGAGAATTCAGGGTACGGCCCTGAAGAGAGGAAGCAGGAGAAGCTACCTTAGGTTGGCTTAGGGGAGGAGAGGTCAAAGAGGCCTTTATCTGTCTTCCCAAAGAATCCTGGTCAGCCTTCCAAGTAGAGCAGGAGTCCAGGATTTAGGATAGAAGTCTCTTTATGATAATAAAGAACCGAGGTGAAGTTTTCCTTGTGCAATCTCTGGGAGGATGTTAGGGAGGAGGAACCACAAATAACCCCAACCAGAGGTTAAGAATTCTGATATCTCATATCTGTGATTAATTGTAACAATCATTTTCCTCTTCCTCCTGGTGCCACTACCACCACCACCACCTCCACTACCCTCACCTCTACCTCCACCTCTATGGCACCACTTCCACCACGACTTCCACCACCTCCACCTCTACCTCCATCATCACCACCTCCACCACCCCCACCTCCCCCTCCATCATCACCACCTCCACCACCCCCACCTCCCCCTCCATCATCACCACCTCCACCACCCCCACCTCCCCCTCCATCATCACCACCTCCACCACCCCCACCTCCCCCTCCATCATCACCACCTCCACCACCCCCACCTCCCCCTCCATCATCACCACCTCCACCACCCCCACCTCCCCCTCCATCATCACCACCTCCACCACCCCCACCTCCCCCTCCATCATCACCACCTCCACCACCCCCACCTCCCCCTCCATCATCACCACCTCCACCACCCCCACCTCCCCCTCCATCATCACCACCTCCACCACCCCCACCTCCCCCTCCATCATCACCACCTCCACCACCCCCACCTCCCCCTCCATCATCACCACCTCCACCCTCACCACCACCACCACCGCCTCCATCACCACCACCTCCACCTCCATCATCACCACCTCCACCACCACCACCACCACCTCCACCACCACCACCTCCACCTCCATCATCACCACCTCCACCACCTCCTCCACCACCACCACCTCTAAGCATTTATTGAGCACTCAGGGTATCAGTCATCACTTGTAGACTTTTAGTGTTTATACCATAACAGAGTAGATAATATTATTATCTCAATTGAGGATATGAAGGTTTTTGAATCAACAGTAAACAATTCCAGTATCACATAACTAAGCACATGGATTTAAAAAGAAGTGGTCTGACTCTTACTGCCACCTGGGCAAGTCAGATGTTCAGAATGAATATGTCTTTCAGTATTCCTGGATATAGTAACCCACACTTGAGAAAACTCTGCTTTGGGAAATAACTTCCTATTTCTCTTTTCTACAAGGTAATTTTGTCTCACTTTATTACATAAAGCACTCAGGCTCTAAGACATTCAGTCTCTAACCTGCCAAGACAGAAGTACTCCAGTTTTGCAAATGAGGAAGACCACAGGTCAGGTAGAACTTCCACCCGGGGCTGTGTACCTACAAAGTAAGTAGCAGGGCCAGAACATAAATTGAGGTCCTGTGATCCGAGCTTGCTTTTATCCCACTTGGCATGTGCCCTTTGCGGTGTCCTGCCATTAGCTGCTATGTGACTGAACTTATGCACTGTGGTCTTCCAGGAATTTTGACCTTTGTGCTTTAATAATTGACATTTATTATTCACTTCAATCCTTCAATAATTTAAGAGATATTTTATTACGTTATTGTTTTAATAATCAAAAACAGTTGTGACAAACACAGAAATAAACACAACTGGAAATAAGATCTATAGATGTATGTATCTCTCTTTATTTACCTATATCATTCTGTTTGATTATTGAATTGTCTATTATCAACTATCTATCTTTCTATCTCAGGATTTTTTACCTTAGCACTTTGACATTTAGAGCTGGATAATTCTTTGTTGTAGGGTCTGTCCTGTGCATTGTAGAGTGTTTAATACCATCCCTGGCCTCTACTGACCAGGTAACAGTATCACCCTAATTGTGACAACCAAAAATGGCTCCAGATGCTGCCACATGACCCCTTGGAGGGCCAGATCTCACCTGGTTGAGAACCACATCGTGTCTCTATATTGTTTAAAAAACAAAACAAAACAGGAGTACCTGAATGGCTCAGTCGGTTAAACATCTGACTTTGGCTCAGCTTATGATCTCATGGTTTGTGAGTTCAAGCCCCACATCAGGCTCTGTGCTGACAACTTGAAGCCTAGAGCCAGCTTTGGAATCTGTGTCTCCCTCTCTCTATGCTCCTCCCCTGTTCATTCTCTGTCTCTGTCTCTCTGTCTCTCTCCCTCTCCCTCTTTCTCATAAATAAACATTTAAAAAAGCCAACAAGGGAAAACAAATTAACTTAGACTTGTTGTTTTTTATTTTGTGGCATCATTACTTTGAAGGTAAATGAAACTCATTTGGAGCCCTCACCCAAAGGCTTTTTAGTGGTCAGTGAGACTGCGCTCAATTAAGAAAAATGATTAAGACTCTCTCAACAGTCGGTATACTTCTAAGGATGAGGGATGGTAGTGGAGCCTCAGAAACCAGAGGCTTCTTGCCAGTTCTGCAGAGAGTTCAGTGTAGAGGAAGAACTTGCAGTGGTTTTAGATAGAATGAGCTTGTAAAAACCTTATGCTTCATGGGGAGGGCTTCAGATGCAGACTCCAGAAGACTCCCATTCATCTGCTTCTGACCCTCATTTATCTGAAGCATCCACTAGATTCCATCTGAAATTATTCTTATTCTCTCCTAATCTTCACCTTAGCCTGAATCCCCACAGAACTTCATTTTTTTCCATGAGCGTTTTTTTGAAATATTGATATGATGCTTTAATGTAGTCTGGTGTTATTGAAATACTTTGGTCTATACTCCACAGATAGTCTACATACTCTCCTCGATGGTAGAGGGATTTTTGTTGTTATTAAGCTCCCAACCACGGCCAGTCCAGTGCTATGAACATCGCTCTAAAGCAAAGTCACGATGAGGAGGCCGAGGGCCTGTGTGCCACTTCTTGACGTCATCTGCATGCAGGCACATCTGATCTGGAAACTCCCCCATGCCCTTGGTTAGCTCTTTCTGTTTAGGAATCGTGTTTGCCTGCTGTTTTGAGGAGTATGTTTCTTTATGTAGTTTAGGAAGTAACATCTCTTTTTGTCCCCAGTGAAGAAAAAACATGATAAGGGGATCAAGGAAGGGAAATAAAAAGATTAAACAATCATTTCTCATTTGCTAGGACGTTAGCAACAAGGTGGTTCATAATATGGACCCTCAGCTGTGGGATGTGGGTTTCCCTTCGTTTCTTCATCCATCACTCACTCCTGTCTGTCTAATTGCCGAGTGAGCAACCCAGCCTCTGTGTTTCAGGAGCACTGGTGCTGGAGGCTGGCTCCGGCAGGTCCAGGGGTCCCTGAAGGATGGACAGTGTCGGCGAGAGAGAGAGTGAGAGAGCCCCGAGATTCTTTCTGATCACTAGGCAGGCATCTCTGTCCTATCGGTTTTGGTGTCTTTATTTAAAGGTTCAGCAACAACATGAAGTCAGAGAAAGGAATTTCTACAATGGGAGGCCTTTTGTGATAACAAGTTTTTGATATTCTGCAGAATTATCCCAGTCATAGTGAATTTACAACCAAGGAATTAACAGGATGCTCCTAGTGAAAAACAGGATAACATATAGGTTAAATTGTATATAGATAAGCTAGGAGTCATTCTGTCTGGCTCTCAAGAGGATGAATGTTTCTGAATTGGTTTGTTTGTGGAAACTATCATGGGGGCCCTAAATGTGTCAGTCTTAGCACCTGGGTTTATGTTTTAGCTACTCATATCTATCCTCATCCCAGCTGCCAGTATAAGGGAGGGTGTTTGTGGAATGTAGGCCTTGAGGAAGGGACTGTTATGTTTCATCAATTAGCAAAGATATATGTGGTAACTATGTTTTGCTCTTAACCCCAAAATAGGCCCTTAGTCTCAGAGCCAGGCTCAATTGTAATTCTTGTGTTCTTAACCCCCTAAGTCTCAGAACTGCAAGGCCCATAGGAAGAGCCTTTTGACAATCGCCATAGAGCTTTCATCTAAAATCTCTTTTGTAAAGGCAGGAATATGCTTTTTCTTATGAGGTATCTGTATTCAGAATATGGGTCTGATATGGAATATTGTGAGGCCTGGTCAATACCAGCAGGCTTATATCCAACATGAGCCAGTAGTAGCAGAAGGAGATACCTGTTTTCATTTCTCATGGCAGGAGCTGCAAACATTGCCACTTCCTTCCTGTGACTGCCATCCAGAGAGGCCGGTGTGGCTTCCGGCACACGGGCAATTGAACTTAAAACTTCAGACATATGGCAAAAATAATTACATTTGAGCATTGTGTCTGATTTGGGTTAAAAAGCATGGGAATCTTTATGACTGGTCTCTGTGTCTTAGTATTCCTGAATAATCCATCTAATTGCTCTAAAAATAAAGCATGGTATAGTTCAGAGAGAGGGACATTTCCGAATTTAGTGGGATATGTTATAGTAATTGCCTTTACATTTATTGATATATTCATGTATAAATTTGACTAATGTAAATAGGAGTTATTTGTGCAATTTATAAAAAGTTTTGCACATTTTCTACATATAATCTCATCTCATCTTCACAACAACCATGTAAACTATTTTATGGATGAAAAACCTGATACTCAAAGTGGTTATGTGAGTTTCTCATGATCAAACAGTGGTCAAATGGCAGATCTAGACTTTGGTCTCAGTTTTTCTATCTCCAAATCCAATGTTCTCTTAATGGCCTCTTGCCTGGAGCAGGGAAGACACAATCAGGCATTAAATAAAACCGATTTGGTTTTAATTACTTTTGTTGACAAATACCTGTTTTCACTTACTTATTAAATCATTCATTGAAAAAACAACCTAAGGACTGGACTGCCTTGTGCTAGCTTGTGGAAGAACCAAGATGAGTAGGATGTGGTCCCTTCCATCACATCAGGTGTTTAATCATAGTTCTGAATGGGGAGGTTGTCATGCATCACAGAGTGGGGTCACTTAACCTAGGCCAGGGGCTCCCAGAAGGCTTCTTAGAAGAGGTTCTGTCTGAGCCATGTAAAGAAGGATGGGCAGAGTCAGCAGGTAATGAGTCAGAAGAAAGCTGTTCTATGTAGAGATACATGTATGTGTGGAAACCCTGGGGTGAGAAGGAGTGTGGCCAGTTGCGGAACCATAACATCCCAGTATGACTGGAATTTGGATGTGAGGGAGAAGTCTCTATCAAGGTCAGCAGGGCCTGACTGTGAATAGCTCATCATGATGAGGATTTTGGATTTTATGCTATAGGTACGATGACTGAAAAAGTTGGGAGCAGTGTACACAATGACTAGTTTTAGAATGCTTTCTCCTGAAACAGCTGAAAAGCAGGTTTTGAGGGAGCCAAAGTGGTAGCCAGTGGGTCATGGCAGTGAGCTCTGAGGATAAGCCACCTGGGAAAGGGTGGGGCCTGCTCCCAAGGCTAGGAGGTAGAGGAAGTTCAAGAAGGCAGACACTTATTTAGAAGATGAACTAGTATCTTCAAAGGAGGGGGGCACTGCATCCACTGTGATTGGAGGAAAGGCAGGCAATTGTGACAATCTTTCTGGAAGCCCTTGGCTGAGATGTGAAGGGGAAGATAAAGGGAAGGGGGCCTTCTTGTGAAATGGCCACCAAAGAAACAAGACCCAATGAGGAGCCCATTGAGGGCACACTGAGCAAGGAGGCAGAGGTGACTCACCACACGTGGGGAAGTGAGGCACTTCAACTGCAACAGCGGACCGCTCCTCACAGCCTACAGCTATTGAAAGACGTTTAAAAGACATTAGGAATTTTCAAAATTCTGCAGTGTGCCTGCTTCAGTGCCTAAAATGAACACAAAATCTCTTTTGGATTCCTCCTATAGATTGCTTCTTTAGCCACTGCTGTGGTGAAGTTGAGAGCTTTCAATCAGACAGTCCATTTCAAATCTCCAAGCCTCCATTTTCTTATCTATAAAATTACAAGAATTTCTCAAGGCATCTGAGTGACCCAGTCGGTTAAGCGTCTGACATCAGCTTGGGTCATGATCTCATGAGTCATGGGCTCGAGCCCCACATCAGGCTGTGTGCTGACAGCTCAGAGCCTGGAGCCTGCTTCAGAGTCTGTGTCTCCCTCTCTCTCTGCCCCTCCCCTGCTTGTGCTCTGTCTCTCTCTCTCAAAAATAAATAAACAGTAAAATTTTTTAAAAATAAAATTATAAGAATTTCTCCAATCTAATTGGTGATAGTTAAAAGAGATAATTAAAATAAATCACTTCGCATAGTAACTGGCAAATAATAAGTGACAGCCACCACCACCACCACCACCAACAACAACAGCAGACATCAGACTGTGAAGTACATTTTAGCAATCCCTGGGGTGCATTTTCAAGTTCTGTGAGAAATGGGAAATCACACAATTTTGTCATTGTTTCTTCTAAATCCAGGTGACCATGCAACACATGAAGAGCAAGAAGACTCTAGATTTTGCAGCAAACGCGTGGTTATCTCGGATGCAAGCTGATGGGGACGTTGCCCGTGAGCTTCCTGTACGAAGAGAAGCACAAGCCGGTTTGTGTGTGTGTTACTAACCTTCAGTGGCATATATTGCATGCGCAAGTTGTTTATAATTGCTTAAGTTTATTTCTGAACTATTTAGTTACAGAATATTTTTTCTATTTACAAGAGAGGGTTGTTTTACCCATTGAGAAGTGACCTTTTCTGTGTCATAGCATGGGTCACTGGTGGATCTGGGATTAAATGTAATCTCAAAAAAGGTTCTTATGGTCCAGCTATAGTCACAGGGGCTGAGACTATAAACGAAAGATATAATGTCAGGTCTGGGCCTTATCTGGCTCTGCCTCCGGCCGGTTGGCCACTTGATGCAATTCCTCATTTTTGATACATTTTTTCATTTAAACTTCTATCATTTTAAACTTCTAGCATCATGTACAATAACATTGTCACCCTTGCCACTAAAATACTAAGCATGAAATGTCCTCTTATGTCATATATAGAAGAAGAGCCTCTAAAAAATATCTTTTATTTCTCTTTTTGAAAAAGCTACAAACCTTCTGGGTATTTGTTCATAGCATAAAAATGTTCATTCATAATTCAAGTTAGCAATTGAAAAGAATGTTTAAATCTCTCAATAGAGAGGTGCCTGAGTGGCTCAGTCAGTTAAGCGTCTGACTTCGGCTCAGGTCATGATCTCACGGTTTGTGGGTCCGAGCCCCGCGTCGAGCTCTGTACTGACAGCTGAGAGCCTGGAGCCTGCTTCAGATTCTGTGTCTCCCTCTCTCTCTGACCCTCCCCTACTCACACTGTCTCTCTCTCTCTCTCAGAAATAAATAAAACATTAAAAATAAATAAATCTCTCAATAGATAATAGAAAGTCCAGATTAGAAAAATTCTCATATACTGTTTTTTACTGTGGTCTGTCCCATGGATCTGGATTCTGTTTGTACAAATTCCCAGGTAATGGATTTCCATTTGTTTCTCTTGCCTTTGCTTTACCAGTAGTGAGATACCACGTTGACGTCCATACTGGGCAACTGAAGCAAGCAGAAACAGAGTCTGAAGTTTTCCTATGTCTCTATGGGGAGAGGGGAGATTCTGGTCTTAGGCTGCTGGACAGATCTAACATGCCAGTGAAATTTCAGAGAGGGCAGGTGAGTCCGTACAAATAACTTTCCCATGTTCTTAGCAAGGTCCCTGAAGGTGAAATTTATAATTGAAAATCGAAAGGTGCTTCACACCCTTCAAGTTTTCATTTTAGGGCATCTTTAACACAAGATTTCCTGACCAATCTCCTCATGTGCTTTGTTTTAGAATTTCTTGAATGAAAAATGGGACATGCTATACTAGCCATGAATCATAGAACAAAGAAGATGACATTAAAAATTAGTCATTGTTGGGGCACCTGGGTGCCTGAGTCGACTGAGTGTCTGACTCTTGATTTTGGCTCAAGTCATGATCCCAGGATTGTGGGATTGAGCCCTGTGTTGGGCTCTACGCTAGTGTGGAGCCTATTTAAGATTCTTTCCCTCTCCCTCAATCCCTCCCCACACATGTGTGTGTGTTTGCACTCTCTCAAAAGAATTAGTGATAGTGTAGGGAAAAATGAGACAATACCAGGGAATATATGAACATGCCCTGTTGGGACGGAAAAGTACAAAGCCTTAATCTAAAACATCGGGTCATATAGAAAAGCCATAAAAGGGCATTTCACATAATAACACAATAGCCTTTCTTTAAAACATCTTGAATGGAACCAATTATATTATTTTCACACATTAATCCCTTCACTATTTCCTTTTGTCCTGTGTATATATAAGCATGAGTATTTCTGTATATTAGATGTTTGAGGAGGGGGCAATAAGATATGTAATCAACTCAGTTAATTTTTAATGTTATTTTGTTGTATATAGAAAGTACTGTTTGGGGTCTGAAACTAAAAATAGGATTATGTAACCCTAGGATGTATTTTTAAGAGAAAAAGACTCCCAGACCAGTCTGAGAGTGCTATTTCTCAAACTTTTTTATAGTTGAAATTCATGAAATATTTTGCAGTGTCAGAGATCTTAACAATCACCTAAGCATTCTCTTGCCACTGCTGATTACACAGTCATTTTCATCAGGATGCAGAGGAAGGCTGGATCTGCTTGGATAAGGGAATAAACAAAATTGGATCTAATTTTTGCCATCACAAGTGAATTAATTTTGAGAAAAGCAGAAACAAAGTTTTAGATATCATGAGCTTATCGTTACACTGAGTGATCAGTGAAGTTACCCCCTAAAGAATTGTCCTAGCTTTCCATCAGTCCCAGACTGTTTCACCCTCCCCTTTTGTGGAAAATATCACTTTGTGAGGTGGAGGCTCCATCTTGCCTGGTCGCCTGCTAGTTGGTCTCTCGTGTGCAGCATCATGGAAGGCTACATGTGCTGATGTCACAAGTCCTCTTCATGATTAATCTTCAGTTCTTCACTGGATGTAGCATTTACTGGAGAATGGGGTGGGTGCATTATGGGTGCCATTAAAATCAGACAGGAGGTATAATTGCAGTCACAGTATATTTAAGAGTAAATAAAAATGTGGTTTTAGTGGTATGTTTTGAAGTTCAGAATCAGAAATATGAAAATATTTTTCTTCCCTGGCTCCTTTTAGATTTCACATTTTTCTGCTATTTTCCTCAGTGCATGGAATGGGATGGGAGTGCCACGTGATTCCAAGAGTTTTGCAGTTGAGAAACTGTGACAACAGTCTTCTAGTTTATTACCAGAGTGATTTACACCAGCCACAGCTCACACCCTTGGCCGCTGACTGGGCTGGTCGTTGTCATCTTCTCTACAGACAGTCCAGTGGTCCAAAGGCAGCAACATATGTAATAGACCTAATTTAATTGTACCTTCAGAGCTAAAATTACTTTAAGAAACAAGAAGTAACCAGAAAGCTGATTCAGGCAATCTTTCTGGACCTTGAGGTATTAGAGTTTGGATTTGCTCCAAAGCAGACCATAAGGCAGAGACTGCGGTAACAGGGATTTATTTGGGGGGTGATTCCAGTGAGAACCTTTGGAGCCATGGAGTAGGGAAAATGGGGCAGGAAAGGGAGAGAAGTCAATATGGGGACATTAATGAGCTACAACTCCTTCTTGCTGGGGACCTTGAGAAACCCCACAGAACACCCCTCAAACCTGTTCCACAAGGGGAAAGCCCTCAGGCAAAGGGACAGTGAGACCCAGGGGGTTGAGGAAGAAAGCTGTCTGCTCACCTAAGTTATCAACCAAAGCAGCAAGTGAGCTCAGAAAGGGACCTAGAAGACAGTGGGTAGGGATTCAGGCACAGGAAGGCTATCCAGGCACACCTGAGAACACGCACATCATAATCTAGTTTACAGAAATATCCCTCGGCTGGTAATGTGAGTTTGGCCTAAAAATGTCTATCAGTAACATGGCATCCAGAGTTAACATGGAGGCAGTAGGTCTTCAAATACAACATCGAAATTTAAACTGGTAACAGTGTGGCAGCTGGTAAGACAATGTAACCCATGTAGGAAACATGAAGCAATACTGGATTTGTGTTTTTACTACAAAGTAGGGTAATGGTGGCTAGTAGTCAACTGTCATTTCTGGGATCACTGCAGACTTGATTAAATTCATGACCCTTCCCTCAGGTAATTTTAGGTGGTTTTTCCCAACAGCAGTCTACGAAGAAGTAATGTGTGAAGGAGTTCTTTTGATCCCAACTAGTATAGCGCGTACTTTAGGTCCTGTGTCTCTCTAGAAACGTCAGTGAGTTCTTGACATGACAAAGTGACTCTGTTCAGGAAAGAAGATTCCAGGATCCTCTTTCACAACAAGCCCAAGAATGTGCTCTATACAGTATTTACAGAGGAAAGTACAGGAGACGGTTTGCTGAAGCCTGGAAGGAAGGAACGAAGGAAGGAGGGAGGGAGGGAGGAAGAGAAGGTGGGAGGGAGGGAAATAAGAAAGGGAGGGAAGGAAGGGGAAATTTTGTTTCTACACGTCTCAAAATGCATCAACATTCGTGGAAACAAAATGCTTTGTGAATTAGGGCTCATGGTTTTCTTTATTTCTTTTACTTATTTTTTAACATTTATTTATTGAGAAACAGAGAGACAGAGCATGAGCGGGGGAGGGGCAGAGAGAGAGGGAGACACAGAATCCGAAGCAGGCTCCAGGCTCTGAGCTGTCAGCATTGAGCCTGAGGCGGGGCTCGAACCCTGAGCGATGAGGTCCTGCCCTGAGCTGAAGTCAGATGCTCCGTCCACTGACTGAGACCCCCAGGCGCCCCAGGGCTCACGTTTTCAATCTGATGACTCACCAGACTTTGTCACAGGGGCAGGAATCTAAGGGAAAAGCCACAAACCCAAAGCCTTTGTAGACGGGATTATTTTTCTTTCCTCTTTGGAGGCCACCTGCAGTCCAATCTTCCACAGCGGCGTGCCGCTTCCGCATCCCACCGCCCGCACTGACCTGCGCTGGACTCATGCTCTTTCCCTCCGTCCCCTGCCCCAGATCGATACATTTCAAGTGGAAGCAGCATCGCTCGGAAGCCTTGAGAAGGTGCTCCTGCGCTGCGAGGCCGCTGACAAATCCCAGTACTGGTACTGTGAGAAGGTCGTGGTCACAGCCCCTGGCGCCGCGTGCGCATGCGTCTTCCCCTGTGAGAGGTAGTGCGGGCGCCTCGGCGGGCGGGCTGTGCTGAGCATGCGCGGGCGCGATGGGCGGGGCTTCGTGTCCTTCGCCCAACACCCCCCGTCATTGTTACTGCCTGACTGGTTATTTAACAAGCTGTTACTGAGCGTTGTAAACAAATCTTTCCCTGTAATTTCAGATTATTTCAGTGTGCGGTGTATCACACAAGGATCAGAAGTTTCCTGCTGGGAATTTTTACCTCCATCATGGGAGTTTTTTTTAAATGTTGGTTTCCTTACATTCCTTAAAATTGTAGTGTTATAGCAGTTTCAGAAGCGAATTGAGCACGAAGCGTAGCAAGAGCTCTCAGAAAGACACAGATTAAAATCTAGACAACGTGGGCTTTCCTTTGAGCCCCGTGACATATAGCATTGTGTAAATTTAAGGTGTACAGTGTGTTATTTGATACTTTTATATATTGTAATATGATCGCCCTTGTAGCAATATTTACTGCATCGCATAATTATGGCACAGTATTGTCTGTGTTCACTACGCTGTGCTCAGGTCTCTGTGGCTTGCTTATTGCTCACTGCAAGGCTGCACCCTTCAGCACCTCAGTCTTATTCTCTGCTCCCCACTCACCATCCTTTGGTAGCCATCTCTGATGGGCCCCACTGCCTCCAGGTTTAAGCGTTACCCTTTAGACCCTTGCTGAATCCTCTCTCAAGAAGCTCCCAGCCTCAGCCAGCTAGGATTGATGCTTATTGTCGCTTGGTTCTTGCCACAGGTGAGAAGGTGGGCTCCAGACCCATGAGCGAGATTGAATTAGAACAAGGTTCTACACAGAGGTCCAATGGATTGCAGACACGGAGGAGGAAACCTGGGGTTCTCTTCTGAAATTTTGAATCCTCAATGTTGGGGCCCCACAACCTTCTTTCAATAGATAATAGATAATCAACAGGAAATGAGGTAAAAAATATAGACAAAAAAATGGCTTTTAGATTCAGGCATACAGATTTGGAGATGTCAAAAGAATTACGACTTTAATTACGAAGGGAAAAACGGAGCAGAAAATGATGAGTCAATTCCACGGAAAATCTTAAACACATGCCGCTAAAAACTGCAAGCCAGAGATGACTGGGGGTGGCTGTCACCGAGAAGGGGCAATGGGAACCGCAGTGGGCTACCCCTCTTTCCTGCCTGTTTAGTCATTAAATCCAGTCAGTTCCTTTTCACAGTGTAGCGCCCCCGTCTCTCCTGTTGTCAGTCTCTATTCCAGTTTTGTGCCTGACTAGATTATTGCCGTAGTCTCTGCACCCCCTGGATTCCTCCTTTTCTGGTCCTCCCTGCTCACCACTCGCCTGCTAATCTGACTGCTGAGGGCGCTTTCTAGCTAATCTGGCTCTGACACTTACAAACATCAGTCTGACTTTAGCTTATCTTTTCTTCTTTTGTTTCTCTTTTGCTCGTTTTTGAATTTTCTTTAGTGCTTCTTGGAATAGCTTTTTCCTAAAATCTTTCAAGAAAAAGAACAGTGAGAATGATATTGTTCCCAAGGCAGTGTTTCAATGATGTCATTTCCCTGTTCAAATGTCTTCAATAATCCCTATTACCTGTGAACAAACAAACCGAAAACAACCTCATGATCTATCCATTGAAGGCTTTGACTCCATTTCCACCCTCCCCAATTTGTTGTTATACTTGGCCTCTTGCAAGAGCCTGGTGATATTAGAGCATCTATCATTGCCTGAACAAGTTCTGTTCCATTTTGCTTCTGTCCATTGGTGTGCGCTATTCTTCACTCGGGAATGCCCATCCTCACTCTACTGTTCTTCCTTTAAGTTCCCATTCAAATTCTCCTGCCAGCATGACCTAATTGGCCCAACTGGAAATACTTTTCCTTCTCCCAGTGCTTTTTCAGAACCTAACATACACGGAACCCCCGTTTGCTGAGTGACAAGTATCCTGAAAGGGACTGAGTGTCCCCTCCCAACCTCTCCCACCCACAGGCATTATTTATAGGGGCAGAAGGGAAGCTGTATTTTATTCCTCACAGCAGAAAAGCTAGGGAGTGATTCATCTGAGATTTTCTTTCTAGGTTCTGGTATATTTTGTCACCTTAATACAGTTGATTTATTTTTATTTTATTTTTATTAAATATTTTTTAATGTTTATTTTTGAGAGAGAGACAGAGAGGCAGAGAGAGAGGGAGAGAGGGAATCCTAGAATCGGAAGCAGGCTCCAGACTCTGAGCTGTCAGCACAGAGCCCGACACGGAGCTCAAACTCACTAACTATGAGATCATGCTCTGAGCTGAAGTCAGATGCTTAACCGACTGAGCCACCCAGGCACCCCTGATTTTTTTCCTGTGAACTCTTCTTGGGATTATTTAGATTTATTCATCACACTGTTCATGCCTACTTGTATATACCGCGTCATCGGTGCCGCCCAGCCCCTCGCCACCATTTCCTCCACTGCCTCCACCATCACTCCCTGCACTGCCTTAGGTCAGGTCTGCACCAAGCCAATGCCTCCTTGTCTGCAAGGAAGAAACGAAGTGATGGCTAAATTTAGTTTCCGTGGCTTGAAGCTGAAGAACTTTTAATTATAAAAGATGTAAACTGACCAAAGGTAATATAACATAGATGCACTGTTCTAACATAACGTTCACTGATATTTGATGTTCCGCACATAGTAATAGGTCCTGAGGAGATGGTAGCTGATGCTCATTCACATGATAGCCTGATGATCATTCGTTCCTGTCGGTGGGTATAAAGAGTTGAGGCAGCTCCGCTTTCTTAATTCTCAAAGAAGCAGAGCAGTGGCGGTGCCAGGAATGGAAGTCAGGCGCAGCAGGTTCCTCTCTACAACAGAAGACCGCTCGGGAGCGGCTGGTGGTTGCTTCTGCGCCATCAGAGCCTTCTCTCTGCGTGTCAAAGGTCAAGGACGGCTTATTGTCATAAGGCAGGTGCGAGTCTGGAAGGCCGCCCCCGACGGGAAGGGAGACCCACAGTGCACACCGCACGCTGGACAGACCTCTTTCGGCACCGCCTAGGCTCCTCCCGGAGCTGCTGGGGAGCCGGCGAGGTGGGGTGCTGGTGCGTTTCACGGGGGCTAATGAGTCCTGGGGCGCAGGCAGCACACACGCTCCAGGGCGTACATCACAGGGCGGGAGGAAGGAAAATCTCAGTGCTCCCGGTGCGTCCGCTTGGGACCTGCGTCTCCGGCACAGCTGAATTCGGGCAGATAAAAGGGACCACCGAGCGCTTGCGCCTTTTCTAAGTTAAGCGGGGAAGAGGTGAAACACCGAGCAGAGCTCCAGGAAGACCGGGTCTTTGTGCCTCGCAGTTGCTTCCCGTGAGCATTCGCGGCTCCTTTTCTTTTTTCTTTTCTCCTCCTCAGTCCAACACCCACATCCTTATGGTTGTATTTTATTTCTATACCTGAGGATTTTATTTTTCTGCATTTTGTACGTTTCATATAGATAAGAGTGCACCCCACTGAATTTCTGCCCTTTCCACAGAAGCTTTGGCTGTCTGAGTGTGGAGCGGGCAAAATGTGTGTTTAAAGCAGGCAGACGTTCATCTGACTATGAACTATGGTCTTATTGACTGTATTAGTTTCCTGTGACTGCCGTAATCAGTCACCACAAGCCTGGTGGCTTAAAGCAAGAGAAATCTATTTGCTCCTTGTTCTGGAGGCCAGAAGCCTGAAATCCAGGTAGCAGCAGGGTCATGCTCCCCTGCAGCGTCTGGGGAACGAACTTTCCAGGCCTCGCGTAGCACTCCCAGTGAGGGGACTGTGCCTGTAGTCTCTGACATTAGTTGGTATAGAGCGGGTCACTCTAATCCCTGCCTCTGCAGTCACAGGGCTGTTCGTCTTCTTTATGTAAGTGTCTCTGTGTCACTTCTCTTCTTATGAAGACTTAGCCATTTGACGAGGGCTCACCCTGTTCCAGGATGACCTCCTCTTAATTTATAGCATCTGCCAAGAGCCCAGTCTCAAATAAGGTCAATTCTGAGCTTCTGTGTGAACGTGACTATTTGGGGGACCCTGTTTAATCAAGCACACCATTTGAGTGGCTCTCACAATGTCCTATCCACCACAAGACGTATTAGCATCTAATTAGAGACTTCTCTGTATGTTACCAAACTTGTACATCTGTGTGTGTGTGCATAGACTTTTAATGATGAAATCACCAAAAGGAAGTTAGTATCTACCTTTTAATAGAAACGATGTCATTTATAGAACCTTGTGTTTGATAACCCACTTGAGCTAGGAGGGCCTAGATTCACAAATGGTTAATAGCAAAGTTCTTCAGCCTGAGGACAATGAGGGCCAAGAACCTCTCCGTGTGGCCTCCATTACTCCTGACTGGCTTGGGAAAGGAAATCGGCAGTAGCTTGCGGGACCAGGTTATTTCAAATAAAGACCCACCAAAGGGCAGTTCCAAATAGAAGGTGATTTATGGATGAACAATTGAAAAGTTAAATACAGAGAGAGGGGGCAAGATGGCGGAGAAGTAAGGAGCTCCGTACTTGCACTTGNAATGATATTTTGAACAACTGTCTTGCCTTGGCCAAGGCAGAACGGCATGACCTGCTTTGTCGTCTCAAAACCAGAGTGTGGCCAGATAGGCGGAGTGACCCTGAGGCGTGTTATCCTAAGGAATAAGGACACAGTGCTGCACAGTGTTCCTTAGAGTTGATATCGCAGCTGACACTTTTAAAGTGTTCCAGCCTCATTTCTAGTCAGGAATTTTTTTTTTTTTTTTTTTTTTTTTTTTTAAGGAAGGCTGAGATCATTTCCTTCGTGTAAAAGTAGAAGAAAAGAAGACTTTAAAAGATCTCCACCATGGGTAGACTAGACAATCAGCAAATCCCAGGGCCTTTCTGTACATGGAATGCCACCTCTCTTTGAGGCCCGCACCCCCCATTTCATAATCCCGAACTTGTCTTACAGATTGTCGAAAACAGGGTTTGTTGCTCCATTAAAATAACCGTGAGCCCTGGAGGCATGTGCGGTGGGCAGTTGAGCAGAGTGGGCGAGACCTGCCTCACACCCTCGCAATAGCACCCTCTGCAGCTGGTGCCGGCCTTGCACAGCCCGGGATGGGCTGCGCTCTTCCCCACCCCTGGGGGGCCTTGTGTTCCTCCCAGAGGGTGCTGTCCCTTCTGAGTTTGCCGCACTCCCGCTCCTCCCCTGCTGCCTGCTGGGCTCTCACTTGCTTACAATCAACAAGAGGTGTGTCCCCTCTACTGGGGAGTCTGTCCTAAAGCTTCAGGTTGGGCCAACTGTCCTTCCCTCCCTGTTTTACCAAAGTGCGTCACGTTAACTCAGCACTCACTTCCTGCAGTGCTGTTTGTGTGTTTATGTCTCTCTGACTTCTAGCTCTCACAAGACTTCCTTAAGGTCAGACTGATGTCTTATATTTCTATATTTCGGGCATCAGTCTTATATTTCTATTCAATCCCAACCATATATCCTAGAATACAATAGCTTAGAGTTATATACCTATTGACCTGAACCCAAGGGCATGCATGAATGAAGACACCATAAGCCCTGAGGCAAATCATGCTAAATGGAGAATTCGGAATTAGAACATGGAATCTAAAAGGTGTCGTAGTCTCACTAAAACATATACATATTTGTATAAACAANCGTCCATTGATGGAAACTTAAGCTCTTTCCATGTTTTGGCTACTGTTGAGAGTGCTGCTATGAACATTGGGCACATGTGCTCCTATGCATCAGCACTCCTGTATCCCTTGGGTAAATTCCTAGCAGTGCTATTGCTGGGTCATAGGGGAGTTGTATTGTTAATTTTTTGAGGAACCTCCACACTGTTTTCCTGAGGGGCTGCACCAGTTTACATTCCCACCAACAGGGGAGGAGGGTGCCCGTTTCTCCACATCAGGATATCTCAGTCTTAAAAAACTACCAAGTTCCTGGTGGATTAACCACCACAGGGACTTTTCTGTCTTCACTGTCTGGCAGAGAGGGGCACATTCTCTGTGGTTTCATCTCTGTGGCTCAGGCACTTGCAGGGCTGCCGTAGGTGCCCTTAAACAGAAGCAAGGTTGGCAATCACCTGTCTGCCATTCCGTCATCATCATTCACAAAGCACTTTCCCTGCTTAACTGCCTGTGCCAGTTCTGGTGTTTATTTTCTGGTGTTTCTTTCAAGGAAATCACATATGAAGGTCCATGCCCTTGGAAGGTGGTAATCCACAACTTCAGCGGCATAGGACCAACTTATAACAGAATGTGGTAGGTGCTCAGGAAGTGTGTGCTAAATATGAAAATGTGTGAATAAATCATAAACTCAGTTGTAGATAGGACGGGACTGAATTTGTGGAGAGGGTCAAGAAAGGAGCCAGGACAGCGTGGTTTAAAGGGCACACTCTTCTTTTGCATAACCGTCATGGACAAGGGAAGTGTTACCCACAGGCCAGTTATGTGTGAGGTGTTAATTTGTAGTGTCACACGTAAAATGAGTTGACCCCATCTGTCTCCCCAACAACATTTCTAGGCTTCTCTTCTAATTCTCCTGAATAAAGCACATTTTGCTCCCTTCCCTAGACGTTCTCCAGGGACATTAATACTCTCTTACCTCCCATGTCTTAGCTTATTCTATTCTTTCCTCTGCATAGTGAAATCCTTATCCTTCAAGGCTTAGGATACAATGCTCTCCATGCCACGAAGCATTCTCTGCTTCCCCAGCCAGAGGTGTCTCTCTTTACAGTTCTCTAGAGCTTTACTTAGATCTCTGTGCAATACTTACCACCCAGCATCATCCATTCTCCTTGTTTATGAATGTGTTTGTCTCCATGTACTTGATGATAAGGTTCCTAAGGGTAGGGCCTCATACGTTTGGTTTTTTTTGTCCAGCATGGTTTCTTGCACCAAGCACAGACTTGGCCAATGCTGGAAGGAAGGAAGAAAGGAAGGAAGGAAAGAAGAAGCTGAGAGAAGGGGAAGAGAAAAAGGAATGGCAGGAAGGGGGGGAAGACTAATAAAAAGCATTGGAAGAAATGTTAGAGGTCTCCTCACCTTTACGTGAGTTCCCCCACTCCTCAGGTGTGTCAATAAAAATTGTTTATGTATTTGTTTATTTTGAAAATAATTCAGCGTATGTACTAAGAGTTTTATATTCCCTTTCTGGAAAATAGGGGAAATGATCAATAAGAAAGAACACTGAAATTTTGATAAAATGCAGAAATGTAAAATACTATTTTTATAGGGAGAAAATAATAAAAATTATCATGAGACAGTGAGCAATCACTTGACTTTACTGATTTTTTTTTCTCCTGAAAGAGGCCACTATTAATCATTTCTTGCTATTCTGAGCATGTATTTGTGCTGCTGCAGATTTCTGGGCTCCTTTTTGTCAGTTTGAGCCATTCCTCAGTATGGAAGTGACAAGCAGTGATGGTGGAAACTGACAGAATGAGGCGCAGAGATGAGTCTTGCTCATTTTTTGGGATGGGGGTGGAGACGTAGAACCTTCTTCCAAGCATTGAGTATTTCTTTTGCCATTTTCACTGTGAACGAGTGGTTGCCATCCCTAAAATATATCTCAGACAAAATCTAATCTATGTCACCTTTTTATCCCCCTTCCCCACCAAAAACAGCCCACATGTTTGAGGGCAACATCACGTGCACATATTCCATGGCTGTCTACTTTAATCTTAAAAGGAGAGAGAAATTTTTTTTATTTCTGTGTTTGTATTTTCTAGCTAGCCATGGGAAGGCGAAGCCCCTGGTGGCCTGGGGGTATTTAAGCATGCTTCTGCTGGTGGCTGCAAAACGTGTGTGGGGTTCTTGGGCAAGCAGGCTCCTCGTGCTTACTTTCTATGCCATCTCTTTAATATCATCATGCCCCTCTCAAGCCAGACTGCTCCAATATTTTCATTTGTTCACTGGATTGGGGGAGTTTTCACATCCTAATGCAGAAACATGGTTCACAATCCTCAACAACTAGTCTTGGTTGATTCTCTCAGTTTCTTTTGTGGCTCATTCTGGGATAGAAATTAAGGGATGGGTGTGGACACAGGCCTAGGCAGCTATGTAGAGGCATATATACAGAAGAAAATACGTGTGTCCTGTAAATAACTATCATCCACGGCAATTAAGACTTATCTTGTTCTATTAATTAGAAAGAGTTCATGAATAAATATCTAATGACACTATAAAACAATTTTTTAAAGAATTTATAGAAATTATGGTGACCGATGGGAATGAAGAGTGAATAGTCTTGTTGGTTTCAAGTTAAGAAAGCTGAACCTGGAGCAAACTAGAGGGAATTACTTTAGTGGGTTTCCAGTACCCAGAAGTCTCGGTAGCTTTCAGGGCCACAACCTTGCTGTAGCCTAGTATCTTCTTAAAGAGAGAGAGAGAGGGAGAGAAACCATACTAGGGATCTTCCACGCATGGACTAAACAAAAGACAAGACGAGAGTATGGCTTTTAAATTTTCATCTGGTCCGTCAATAACCCCTGGTTTGGTTGCAAGGATGAGGAATTCACTGAAATTAATTTTACAGAGGGCAGCTTGGGAGGTGGCTCACCTGGAGGCCATCAATAAGAAGTAAAGTCAAACATTATAAATTAGAAAGTCATCAGAGAGCCAGTCACTCTCTGCATTTCCCCGGGGTCTCTTCGTTGAACATCTTTATTCTTCTTTCTGTACACCAGCTTCTTCTCTCTGTACCCAGGCGTTTCTCTCCCGTCTTCAGCTTGGGCTCCAAAATACCCCGGTGGGCTTAACATATAGGTACTGTGAAGCCTCTATTGGCGGGGCCATCTGATAACGGTTTCTTTATCTTTTGTGTGAAAATATTAAGACTAATTGACTAAGCATGGGTCTGGAGTCCCTGTCTGCCCCAGGATGAGATGCTTTCACAACCTATTTCTTTATGGCATATTTACAAAGCAGGGGCACGGCAATCACACCAAATATTTTTGCTGTAACACCCACCGAGTCCATACTACTAGGTTTGGCAGTGAGAAGATACAGTAGTGCCGGATATTTATTGGCCATTTATCACACATCAGATACCATGATAAATTTATGTATATCTAATCTTGTATCCCTGTTGTGTAGGAGCTTTTATTATCTATAATTTACAAATGAGGAAATCGAGGCTTACAGAGATGAAGCCCGCTAATCAGTCGCTAAGCAGTGTGGAGCCAGGCAGTCTGACCATGTACGAAGTCCAAAGCCTGTGTTCTTAAACATAAAGTTGACCTCTTTTGTTCTGGTATAAAAAGGAAACTGTGGAGACAACAGCCTGGCTGCAAAGATGGGATATATAAGCCAAAAGAAAGCAAAATTGCATCATCAGGGGCTAAAGAAATGCATAAAATAAGTTACACGTGTTATTAGATTTCAGAAAAGGGAAAGAACGCTGTGAGCGAAAGTGGTCAGCGGGAAATGGGCTTTCTCAAAGCTTTTGAAAAATGGAGAGATGAGCTGTCCCGAGAGCTGAGTAGAACACCGTCCACCTCCATACCCCACCCATTAGCATCACGTGCTGATTTCAAGACCGGTGTGGCGGAGGGAGTCCCGCAGCCCCACCTCTGAATCACTCGACACTCGCAGCTCCAGGGGCCTCCCCTTCGGTGTCCCCCACACGGGGTCCATCCCCCTGGCCCCTTATCCTTCCCAGCAGCCTCCTGTGCTTCCGTCTTGTGGAACCTTATACACAGACAATGCTATTTTCTCTCCCTGTGATGCCCTTCCCAGTCTCTGGTTTGCCGGTCAGATCAAGTATCGCCTCTTGGTTGACACTTGTCTGTTCTTCATTCCTTTGTCCTTCCCCATTCAGCCTCCTTTTCTGTTTCTGCAATCTCTGCAAGTATTTCTATACATCCACCTACAACTCCTACGTTGATACCTTTACGTGTCTATTTCCGCATTTCACACTGAAACTCCTTCAGCTCAGCCTCCCTGTTTCTATTGCTCTTCCTGTGTCCCCCCTTTCTAAACACTTATTGAATAGACGGATGGGTGGAAAGAATGGAAGTGTGTTTGAATGCGAGATAACAATAACTGCGGTTATTGTGATATAACAGTAACATTTATGTACCACTTAATAGTCCATAAAGTATGTGTACGTGACTGTTCGCTTCAGCTTCACAGCAGCTCTGTGAGACAGATGATT
This sequence comes from Crocuta crocuta, assembly GCF_008692635.1. Classification (NCBI taxonomy): domain Eukaryota; kingdom Metazoa; phylum Chordata; class Mammalia; order Carnivora; family Hyaenidae; genus Crocuta; species Crocuta crocuta. Next base: position 1,349,852 of record NW_027529183.1, on the reverse strand, counting down.
TAGTCAAGGAAGGGAAGCTTGAAGAGGGTAATGTCACAAAGCCAGAAAACGATAACGTTGGTTTTCTGAGTTTTAGCCTTGGCTTTTTCTGTGACACGGAGCTTCTAACACAGAGGTTTGGCTGATTTAGAGGGAAGTTGCCAGGATGAGCTATTACTTAGCATAAGCACATTTTCCGAAGTGGTAATATTTTCATCAAGTTTTAAGGTAATACCGTTATGTTTTGAGATGCTGAGGAAAAGATATTAAAGGAAGTCATGTGAAAGCTAGATAGAGACCTCCGTAGAGGGTGTATTAAAATGAGGGAACTTATTTTGTCTGTGCCAGCAGGAGGGGCATACTTTCTAGCCTAGCCCAGGTTCAAGCTCAGTGTTAGACTAGCCCTTGCCTTCATCACAGCGTGGGGCTGGGGGGAAAGGGGAGCAATTCTCTGCTGGAGCCCCAGGGGCATTTACGAGGGTGGTGACTGAGAACTGATAAGCCTGGAGAGGTGGATAGTTAGCAGGTTTAGCAATTTATGTGTTCTATTCTTCAAGCCACAGTTATGATATCATTCTTACCACAATCAGGAGTACCCAGTAGACTGGATTGTTTGACTTTATAAAAAGCTATTTTTTATAGTTACTACTTTTAATGTTCAAAATTTGTATAGAATTGAGCTTATTATAAAAACTGAGAAAAAATTAATTTTCTTTCTTCTTCTCTTCTTTCTTTCTTTTCCTCAGATGGCTTCCTTTTATGTCTCAGGGCATAATTCATTCAGAAGTTGAACTTTATCTTCAAGGTGAGGATTAATGAAATCTTCAGTAGAAGAAAATACAAGATGATTTTTTTTAAGTTTTTATTTAAATTCCAGTCAGTTAATATACAGTGTAATATTGGTTTCAGGAGTAGAATTCAGTGATTCATCACTTACATCCAACACCCAGTGCTCCTCCATGTACCCTCCTTAATCACCATCACCCATTTAACCCATCACACACACACACCAACCTCCCCTCTGGTAAGCGTCACTTTGTTCTCTCTAGTTAAGAGTCTGTTTCTTGGTTTACCTCTCTCTCTCTTTATGGAAATAGCCCAAGTGTCCATCAACTGATGAATGAATAAAGAAGATATAAGATATATGTATATGTACACTATATAGCTATATCTATACACACACATACATACACACACATACATACAATGGAATATTACAAGATGATCTTGATACAGCTAGATGTCATCATCTAGATGTCATCAACATTCCCCAGTTGTCCCTAGAATGTCCCTTTTGATAGTTTCCCTTTTCTATCAGGTTTATAGTTATTTCTCACAGTGAAAATAAAAGCAGATATAAAGATGTGTCTTGGTGACATTATATGCCTGACTGTAAGTTAAAAATCAACCTAAGGATTTGCTACCATTAAAGAGTTAACTCACGTCCCTTTTTCTCCCACTTATAATATCATCAGACAAATCTATTATTAACTGTACTTCACTTTTATTTTTGCAGACATGCAAATAGATCATCATCCTAAAATACAAGAGGAAGCAAATGGTAAATGTTGTTGCCACTTCTAATCATCTGAAATGATCTATTTCTGTTTCAAGATTACCTGCCTTGTACAATTTTTAGTATATTCTTATTGAGTTTAAACTATTGACCCAAAAATATTTAAAATGAATATAGAAACAGGCATTATATCATGGTTTGATTTATAAAGAAACTAAGATAAGTAACTTTAGCCTCAAATGCTTTTTCCCTTCAATAATTTAAATATATGGATCATTTTCCAAATGATTTCCAAATGATTAAGTTCCATTAATTGTCCTTTTTTAAAAAAAACTAATTTTCCACATTGGTTCTCAGTTTTCTTTTTAAGTCTTCTGAGATTAGCTTTTTCTATTAGATTTTCAAATCAATCTGCAATTGTTTTATTAATATATTGACACTTTAAAGCTGATCTGAATGACACGGATAAATACAAGTTACTAATGTGCATACTAAGTGAACAAACCTTCATGTTTCCAAAACTGTTTGTACTGTGTGGCAATTTGAAGTGAGGTAAAGGAGGGATGCCTGGGTGGCTCAGTCGGTTAAGCACCCAACTTTGGATCAGATGATGATCTCACGTTCGTGAGTTCAAGCCCAACATCAGGGTCTGTGCTGACAGCTCAGAGCCTGGAGCCTGCTTTGGATTCTGTGTCTCCCTCTCTCTGCCCCTCCCCTGCTCATGCTGTCTCTTTCTCTGTCCAAAATAAACGAACAGTAAAAAAATTTAAAAAATAAAGAAATGAGGCAAGGGATATGCTAACGTTATTATATTCATAAAGTCCTGTAGTACAGTGGCCACTGATAGGCAAACACTATGTCCGTTCTGATAACTGGCATTTGCATTTATTGTATTAGAAACTGTATTTTGGCTTTTACTTTTTTTTTTTTAAGCATGCACAGAGGGCAAGCTCTGCAAGTGTGCAGGTGTCAGACTGTTAATATGGGTGTAATTTTACTACTGTTCTAGAATCTCTTAGTGATTTGAAAGGACCTCAAAAGCTCTGTGTTTTACAATCAGTCTGCAAGTGATAAAACTTGAAATGACACTCTCCATAGAAAAATTATCCATTAATCTCAGGACTTGGTGATGACTTCATTATATATGATTAATATAGGCTAATAGTTTTGAACTGAAGATTTCAAATAAGGATGAAAATGTTGAAAGTCCTTTGTTAATAATAGTAACCATGTAATCAACATCAGTGATACCAAATAGAATGAAATTGCCTTAAATAGCAGATGTGTTTACCAAAGAGGTTGGTAGATCCATCCATTTTAAGAACTTTTTTAAAAATTACTTTTGATAAACAAACTATACAAAATGTTTTCTTATAGTTATTTCTGTGGTTTTAGCTTAATTTTATGGTCTAATTAAAATATCTTTATTTTTTTTTCTAGTACAAATTCAGATTAATCACAGACCTAAGTTCATGGGACGCTATCATTATTTGTCTGTGAATGGTCTTTTATTTTATTTCATTTTTGAATTCCGAAGAATGCGATCTTTAATGTTTCTTGGGATATGATTCTAGAAATACACTAGTAGTTTTATAGTTGCAGGAATAAGCTAGTTTATGGTGTGGAAAGAACCTTGGGATGTCAACTGGTCTGCTCTGATGAGGCAGTGTTACATTGTGGTGATGAGTGGCGAAGAGCAAACATGCAGCCCAGATTTGGAAAGTACGTGAGGCATGTTTATGTGATTCATGCCCTTCTATGTAACTGCAGTGGGGAAAAAAAATAGACCAATATGCTCTTTCAGTTTAATGGTAGAAAGGAAAAGAAGGCATCAACTGAGTTAATTGAATTTCATTTTGAGGTGATCAACAATAAATATAATTATGTACCATCATTACCTCCAGGCTGTTTTAATAAATTTCCACAATTGTTTAAGACCTGTTTCCCAAACCTGACACCTTATAAACATAAATATTTATAATTCATATAGGTAAAATGATTTATCATATAGGTAAAACTGCATTTCTGAGTTAGACTGAACTTGGTCATGAATAATATTATTTGTACGTTGCAGGATTGAATTTTCTGTCTATTAGCAATGCCTTTTATATGACAGTTAGAGTTAGCCATTATCGTAAGCCAATAAATGAAATTCCAATAAATTTATATTATATAATAATAAACATACTAATCATAATACTAATAAATGTTCACATGCTTTTTGAATGATCTGTGAAGGCAGCCACATTATATGTGAATGATGATGCCTTTTCTTGTCCCAAAATGCTATCTATGTCTGTGGTACAATGTGGAATAGAAGCAGTGGCAGATTAATAGAAGCAGATGGCAACATTAATAGTGAACTCATATAGTATTTACTGTGTTGGGTCTCAGTGTTTCAGATGTTTATTAATCCTCACCAATAACCCTTGAGATAGACAGTATCATTATTCCATTTACAGATGGTGAAAGTAAAGGATACACAAGTTTTTGTTTTGTTTTGTTTTGTTTTAACTCACATAAGGTGACACAGGTGACAAATAGCAAATTTAGAATTTGAATCCAAGCAGTTTGATTCCAAGGTCTGTACAACTCTTTTTAAAGGCACTCCTAACTGTCCCTAGTCATTAAGAATGTGTGTGTTTATGTATGTGTTATGTGTATATATCATCTGTGTCTTTGGATTTATTACATTGTGTTGTTTTTCTAGCTGATTAGGCTCTATTTTTAGATATTTAGCTTTTCACCTTATTCCAGACACAAGTGAAAAGATATTTTCAGCTCTCCGGGAGATTATTGTTATTTTTGTTTTTATCTTTATTAACCTTTCTTTGCCCAGAACCTTTGTAGAGACAGATCGGGTTTCTACTGGAATTCCTTCGCTAATGAATATTTGGAGCCCAACCTTTCACTAATGGTGTAGATGCTTTTGGCTTACTTCCAAAGTCTCAGGTCCAGCTCCCAGCCTTGTGTGGCCCCAGCCCCCCAGCCCCTGGCCTGGGTGTTGACATTTCTCTAAGTGCAACTCCAGACTTAGCGATTGCTAGCGACTTAGAGATCAATTTCTGTTGATGGCCCCTTTACTACTACTACTCTACTACTACTACTACTACTACTACTACTACTACTACTACTACTTATTTTATTTGACAGTGGGGAACTTTTCTTACTTTCTTGGGAATGAAGTAATGTACTAAAAAGTTTTTTTTTTCAATTTATGCAGAACTTAGTGGCATTATGGTGACAGGGCTTTATAAATATCATCCAAAGACACTGGCTCAGGAGTATCAGAACTTTGTCTTAAGTCAAGCAGTAAATGAAAAGAACTGGTATTGGCATTCAGCTCTTAAGCATTATACATACAAAACTGCTTCCCTTTCAAGGGCTGAGTTTCCTACATGCTCTCAGGGGTTTGTGACTTGAGGGACTGTGAAACTCTGGGAGCACTCATTTACTTATAGGCAAAGCCAACTCTCTGTAGCATGATTATTAGCAGCTTGACAGATCTTCTGGATTATTCAGATGTTTTCTCTCTTCTCAATTCTGTTTTCTGTTCATGCCTTCAGGTCTACCCAAAGAGTGTCTGCTCTAGGAAAGAAATTGAAATATAGTTATTGGATTCACCTAAACATAATGAAGAATATAAACTATTTAATGACAACATCATGCATTCCAAGTCAAGTGTAGATGGCTTTGAATTGTTCCCTGTTCTGATTATTTATGGCACAGTTTTTTGGTAGTTGTGTGGATAAAGAAGTAACCCCCTGAACTCCTGTGTTAGAACCTTCCACCTGTTTGGTCAGTCTCATTTTCTGGATAGAAAAATAAGCTGTGGGCACCTGAGAACCTGGGTGGGTCTGAGGGGTCAGTGCTTCAGATAAGTGCCCATGATGTATGCAGCAGAGAGCCAGAGAAACCACTTCTGGAATTGCCTCATCATGCTCAAGTTATATAGCCTGAAACCTGGTTAACAAATTCCAGTGGGGCTAAATGGGAAAAGAGTAGTCAATGTGGGACAACACTTTGAAACCAAAAGGAAGAAGGTGATGTCACAGGAATTCTCAGCCAAGGCTAGATATTAGCTGTGACTTACTGTTTGGTGCCCAGAACTTTCGATGTGGGTCTGCCAGGAAGAGTTAAGTGAGCAATCAGGGAAACGATGCAATGTTTCCATGCCCCTTGCTTGGCTTTTGCCTCGTTTTGTCCTGACAGGAAATGGTCAGTGTTTGGATAGTCATTCATGCTGTATGGATTCTAGAAGATTGCTCATCTCTTTTCCTGACTGAGATAAAATACCCATAATTCAACGCAGTAATTGAATATAATGGATTTGACACTAAAACAATAATATGATCCCAGCATCCTCAGAATATCCAACAGATAGGCAGAAACATTACCACAGAGAGCCTACTCTCAACCAATTTATAGTTGGCAATATTCCACATAAAACATAGTGCAGCTTGGGATAAAAATGGGAATAATCAAGTCACTCTTAATCTGAGGCAAGGTTTTTCAACCTTGAGACTATTGACATTTTGAGCTGGATAATTCTTCGTTGAGGGGAATTGTCAAGTATACCAGAGGATGTTTAGCAGCTCCCTCAACCTGTGCCCACTAGATGCTGATAACCCTCAGCCCCCAGCTGTGACCATGACAAAGGTCTCCAGGCTTCACCACCTGTTTCCTGGGGGGAGAAATTGCCCCCAGTTGAGAACACTGACCTAGAGAATAGTGATTCTGTTGGAAAAGGGGGCTGAGGAATGTTGCGATGGACAGGTCTGCAAAAGTAGATGTGGAGGGCTCTATTTGCTAAAACTCTGTAACGCCATTTCCTCTCCTGGAAACTTGCCAAATCCCCCCATAAAAAGCTGTAGTCAGGGGCGCCTGGGTGGCTCAGTCAGTTAAGCATCCGACTTTGGCTCAGGTCATGATCTCACAGTTAGTAGGTTTGTGAGGTCTGTGAGTCATCAGTAGATGACTACAGCAGTAGAATTGATAGAGGCTGGTTCACGTAGAGGGCATATGTGAGTCAAGACATGCATTCTGTAATTGAGGCTCATGAGCTGCTATCCTAAGGACACCAGTGATGTGGTTCTGAAGGTAGGTTTAGACCCAGTAGGTTGCTCGGAAGCCACAGCATGAAGTACTTGAGCGTTGTTGGCAAATATCCAAAGAGGGGCAAGCTAAGGTTCCTGGCCATGATAAGGTAGACGACCAGTAGGGGAATTTGAAGGGAATTGGGGACAAGGACAAGGCAGAAACACCACTGATGAGAATCTGGAATCTAGGTTGGTGATGGCCTCAGGGAAACTGAGGCACCCTGTACAAGCTTGACACTCAGCCATTCTGCTATTCAGCCTGTCAGGAATCGAGATTGAAGTGGAATAGAATATACTACACAGAGAGGCAGAGGATTCACGGTAAACCTGTGAAGAGCAGTTCTCCTAACTGGGCAGTGACTTATAACCAGCTCCAAGATGCAGGGAGGCTACTGAGCATGCGGTTAATGGTGCAGATGCTAAACCTTGACCGCCCCGCTTGCTCACTGCATTGCTTGAGGAAATCTCTGCATTTCTCTGTGCCTCGGTTGTTTCTTATAAAATAGAAGCAATAACAGAAACTACAGGGGCTGCTGTAAGGATTAGATAAAATAATAGCTATAAAATATGTAACCAGAGCCTGTATCCCTCACATACCCAGTAAGTGGTAATGTTTAAGCTTCATTTTCCCTTGTGATAAAAGATATCAAAGATCTCGAGCATCGAGATATCGATGATCTCGGGGGTGGTCCGATGGCCGGAGCATTTGGGCTGGAGCATGCAGTATACCCCGCGGCCATCAACTCTCTCTAGTTGCAGATTCTTCTGTATTCACCCCTGTAAATTGGGGTGTCCTTTGCCCTGCCACACAGCAATAAGTAATGAACAAGGCCATAGAAATGGCAAACCATTTACCCTAAACCAGTATCAACATAGAATATATAATAGATTCACTTCTGATAGTGTTTGATGATTTTTCCTCAGACTTAAAGTGAAGAAAATGGAGTATTGTTTGAAATCATTTGATTCTAGGAAGCATAACTATTTCTAATTCTGTATCAAATTTATCCTCACTTCTGTGGTAGTGAGCACATGATTTCTCTATTGCTTTGTATGTATAATAGGATTAATGATAGTTGTCTCTTGGAAGAATAAAAATATTTGTAAAGTACTGAAAAAATTAAAAAAAATCTCATGATCTTCTTATGAGGTTGCATTTTGAAGAATTTGTGAGTCTATATACATAGAATTGTTTGGAGATAAAATTATCGAAAATTAGGATAAAGTAATAATTGGTCCTATTTATAATATCCTTGCCAAATCTCATTGAAATATATTAACACGCCCTTCAAAATTTGGGTGATATAAAGTCAATACTTTTTCTATTTTCTTTGTGCTAATAACAAGACCAATTATGAGGCAAATAACAATGTCCTTGTCCTTTGTACAAAAAGACCTTAATGACTGAAGTCCTAATCAGAGGGACTTGTTCTTTGTTGAGAAATAGTTATATATTGTGCTAGAGCATTCTTAATGCCTTGCATAGCCTTTCTCACACATGCAGTCTTTGCCTTTCAAAATATCTCTTAATGGATCCCAAAATATTTTATAAGTAGTTCACTCTTTCATTTTGTTTCAGAGCCTGCTCCATGCCAGGGGTTGTACTAGGCACTGGGTTTTATACAGACACGTAAGACCCAGACTTGTCCTTTGAGGGGCTTACCATCTGGGTGGGTAGACAGGGGTAGGAAGGCCAGAGAGATGGCTCTTGTGTATAGATCTCGGCGTTGAAGTGCGTTCAGGGTCCAATAGAGATATGGAGAGGAGGGTTCTTTCTAGTTACTGGGAGGTGTGTCTGGGAATGCTTCTTGGAGGAAGTGATTTCCAGGTGAAGGAAAAAGCCCTTCAAGATAGCTAAAGGATGGTGCAAAGGAAAGTGGCTGTGTGAGAGAGACTTCTGAGAGGGCAGAGGCTGCTTCGTGAGGGTGCTGTGGGCAGGGGGTACCAGTGTTAGGAACAGAGTTGAATTAAGCATTTGACCAGTGTGCCAGTCCATAAGCAATGTGAAAATATCTCCATGGATGTAAAGATGGAGAAAGTTTTATTTGTGCTGACTTCTCTCGAGGAGAAAAGCGAATGTGAGTAGAATAGAATTCTTAGATTCGTCACCTGGAGTCTGGGAGAGCCTCACAGGGCTTCGTGAGAGGGGGGATCAGGTTCACTAAGGGGGCTTCTGTTCCTGAATCGTCTCAGTCCCCCTGCGTCCTTCCCAGTCACAGGCTCCACCTCTCCACCAAGCGAGAGCCAAGTACACGCTTCGTGGTGCATGTTGGGTTTGTTCTTCTTAGTCTGTCTTGGTCTGCCTGTGATTGTAATCAGAGCAGCGGGAGGCTGCGATCTGCAGACGTGCACAAGGCTTTGTCACTCTCACTGCATCTTATTATGTCCTTCTCTGTTAAAGCAGGTGTCACACGAGTATGCTTGCTGTCTGGTGCTTCATCGGACCAAGCATGCCTGGCCCATTGTTTTTTCCTGCGCGTTATGATAAGTTAAGGTTGGCAGCTATGAGGAGTGTTTTTCCTCACTATGCCGAAATAACAATTGCACGGTCAGAGCTTAATTCACATGCATCCTCCTTACATTTCTGTGAGTATTCAGTGGGTAGTTGCCAAGTAACTGAAAATGTGTCTAGACACAGATGTTTCTATATTCAACAACAGGGTCAATTTCTGAGCTACAAAGCTGAATGCATGTAACCTCTGCAACAAGAATACACAGAATAAGGTCAATATAAGTTGTTAAGATCTAAAGAAGGGCTGTGGAACTTCACTAGCTATAGGGATTTTGCTCACCAAAATAACTCACTCGTGCCTTCCTGAAAGTCACCCTCCAATTAATAAGAAAATGTTGGAGAGGAAACAGTTAACAGTAGACTTGCAATCTATTTTTTCCCTTTTTCCTAGGAAATGAAGGAGATGCATCAGTCAAATCCCCCTGCATACATGCTAAGAATAAGACCTCCTGGTGGAAACATTAATGGTATTTCTAAGTGAAAAGATAACAGAGGGCTCTTAACTCGGAGATGCTTTCAGCCGCTCTTCCAATTTTCCGTTGCTTCCTACGAAACCGCCCTGAAACTTAGTGGGTCAAAACAGTAACTGATTACCGATTACCTTTCAGTGGGTCGATGTGGCTCAGTCAGGTGATTCTTGCTCAGAAACTTGGGCTGACTTTAGTCCACTAGTACTGCATTTGCACCGACAGCCAAGGCTATGGCTAGCTGGACTTTCAAGATGGGTCACCCATTCCACCGGTGGAGGACACTGGGATCTCAGCTGGAGTTACCTTCTTCCTTAAGGCACCTTCCCATGTGCCTTAGGTTTTCACAGCACAACTCCTGGGGTCCAAGAGGAACTGTCCTGAGAGCGTGTCTAAACAGACCCAGACCAATCTCGATTCACAAGGCCCAGAATGTCACTTTGCTGCATTAGAATGGTCAGGGGCAGCCCAAATTCAAGCAGGGAGAATAGACTCCACCTGTTAGTAGAGAGGGAAAATGGTCACTTTGCAAAAGGGCAAGTGGATTGGGAAATATTGGTCAGGCCTTTAAATAATGCAGCCATACCAGGCCTATTCTGTGTAGATTGCCTATTGTCAATGAACCTGGTATTTGTGGAGTGGAGGAGACATGACTGGAGCCTGGGATGTAAACTGGGAAATCAATGGAGTTTGATAGCTGTGCTTGCATTGGTTAAAGCTTGCATGTGAAGTCTGGGCCAGCACATGTTCTAACTCAGGACATTTCTGAGTTCTATCGATCATACAGGGCAGGAGCCAGCAAACTTTTATGATAAGGGGCGTGATACTATGCCTCTTAGGCTTTGCAGACCATATGCTCCCTGTTGCAACTACCCAGCTCTGCTTTTACTGCACAAGAGCACCCATGGAAAATACATACACAAATGACCATGGCTGTGTTCCAGTGAAACAAACTACAGAAACAGGTAGGGGGCCGGATTTGGCCAGTGGGCAATAATATGCCAAGCCCTAGTCTGTAATCTCTTCAAAGGAAGAATGCTTAGCCTATGGCTTGCCAGTCAATGATCAGTAAATTTGGTATTAGTTCAGATTTATAAACTGTCAAGTGTGGGTTAATAATCTGACTCACATTGGGGCGCCTGGGTGGCTCAGTCGGTTGGGCGGCCAACTTCGGCTCAGGTCATGATCTCACGGTTCGTGGGTTTGAGCCCTGCGTTGGGCTCTGTGTTGTCGGCTAGCTCAGAGCCTGGTGCCTGTTTCGGATTCTGTGTCTCCCTCTCTCTCTGCCCCTCCCCTGCTCTCGCTCTCTCTCTCTCTCTCTTTCTCTCCTTCTCTCTCAGAAATTAAAAAAAAAAATACTTTGACTCACATGACGCTTAGAGAGCTTTTTGAATATCTATCACAATGCTTGTACATAATATGGACACTTAATACTTGTAAATCAGCTGGTCGACAAATACTAGTTGAATTCTAACTGCTGCCATACCATCATATCCTGAAGTTCAGGATTTTCTAGTTCAGTTTTATCTGTACTGATTGCATTTAACTATGTAAGAATAGTAAATGACAGAACCCATACTTTTCATTGTTAAGGTGGAAGCTCCTATTAAAACTTACTTTATTATGGACAAGAAATTTAAATTCATTGTTGGGTTATTTAGAGATCATAGAGCATATCTAGACTGCACTTAAAACATTTTTAACACTGAAGAAAAATAATCCTCCTAGGATGTAGTGTCCAAGAAAAATTTTCTTTCTTCTGTAGCAGGATTTCTTCCAATGGAGGCAACTATTATAGTATCTTTCCAAATTTAAGCTTCTAGAGTCACTGAAAGATAAAATGGGGCAACCTGAGATAGATGCTCAGGGATGGCTTAGAGCAGTCAGTCAACAATCTTTTTGAAACCTTTCAAAACACTGGTAAATATAAGATAAATATTTAGATTTCAGTTACATGGGGTTTTCTTTCTTCCTTTGGGAGCTTTGAGTTAATAGAAGTGATTTTCTGAAGGGGTTAATAGATGACAATATTTTGGGGTATGACTCCTTGGAGTTGAACAGACAGCAACCCTAAGGAAAGAAATAAAAGAGACACATAGAATATCTGAACTCATGTTCTTTTGATTTTTTGGTAAAAATAGTTTCACAATAGAAAATTAGAGAACAAAAACCTTGTAATTGTGACACATAATAAGAGATACAAAAACTATAAACACATTTTTAGCTCTGATAAAAATAAACTCTCACAGGGCAGTAGAGCTTTTAGTTTAAATATAGACTGATTTTTTCTCTCTGTTATTTTCTACAAATGTTTCTAACTATTTTGTATTTTAGATAGTGAAACATAATTCTTAGAGAATTTAAATGATCAGATTTTTAAAAGTATACTCTAGAAAAGACTGGAAAATAGTTCAGTTCTTTGCAGTGGTGGTAAAGAAAATCATGCCCAGAAGAATGAAAATTTTAAAAATCACCACAGCTGAGAGACTCTTGAATACTGAGAACAACTGAGGGCTGATGGGGGTGGGGGAGAGGAGAAGGGGGGCGATGGGCATGGAGGAGGGCACTTGTTGGGGTGGGCACTGGCTGTTATATCAAAAGCAACTTGACAGTAAAGTATAAAAGAAAAAAAATCACCGCAGAAGACATTTCACTGGTTACTCCACTTTTAAAGCTCCTGATGTGGTGAAATGGTAATTTCAAAAGGGAAGAATCCAGGAGCATTATATAAATCAATGGCTTGTTGTTATTTGTCTCTGTTTCAGTAAACAGGAGATCCAAGCTGACATGCAAACTCCTTTGTGTCCCTCTCCCTGTGATGGCATGATACAAAAAGCTCAGGGCAGGCCCAGATGGCAGGGGAAGGAGATAAGGACGAGATAGGAAAGAAGATCTAAAAACAGGAAAGAGATCCTTTAACTTCTTGAATTATGCATCAAAGCGCAGGTGGAAAGCCTTCTCTATAAGAATTAATATCATGCTGGGATTCTCAATGAGAGTATAGTTTGAAATGTTTGTGTTTTCTATTTTCCCACTGAAAATGAACTGAAATTCCTCAGAGCAAACTTGCCACGGGGGGAGGTCGCAGAGTGCACCCCGGGAGTTGTGTCTCCCCTTTGGCATTTTGGTACCGAGGCTTAATGAACTTCCCTCTTTATTAACAAATGTAACATGACTCAAAATCTGCTTGATGCAAGTTTTGTCAAACTGATTGGAGATGTTTGAGGGATCTGTGCAGATGGATTAGGGGCTGGGAAGAGTGGCATTATGTAAGAAAAGGAAAGACAACCTCTGAGTGGAGGACTTACTGAGAACTCAGATATTTAGAATGGTGGTGGGTCTTCATCACCTTTTGAAAATGGAGTAAATACTCACTAGGCAGTATTGAGGAGGCTTTGAAAGTAACAACAAAGACATCTTTAAATTGTCCTCACAACCCAGAATCAGTTGTGATGAGATGCGTGCCCTACGTTGAGGTCTAGGGGACAGGACTGTCCTCTGTCTCACTTGACCACATGGTATGGGCTTCACTGTTTTGGGGTTGATGACGTCGTTGTTCCAAAGTGCACCAAATGATGAAATAAATACTGTCTCGATTTGTTTTCCCATCTAAATCTATCACAGAACAATTGTAGATCGTTGACAAAGATATTTTCTGTCATGCTCTGCTTGTTTCACCCCCTGTGCTGACAGCATCGCCATGACCCGTTCAGCTGACGGGACGCATGGTCTTTTCTTCAACATCTCCCGCCCAGTTCTGCTAGGCCCCACATACAGTATTTTCCTCCTTAGTTGTTGGTTCCTTGCAACCCTGAGAGGACACCAGCAGATTTTCCTGAAAAGATTTTTAGCTCTTCTCGTTTTATTTTCAGGGTTTCCACCTCCTCACCACAATTCTGCTAGACTCGCCAAGCCCGGTTTGACCAGGCTGTTCCCTAGTGCAGATCCTGCCTTAATGCTGGGTTCTCAATATGTCTGCCACCAGTTCCCACCCGAAGGTTTGACAGTGATAAACTCCTAAACCTTCGGGGCAATCACCTGCTACTAAATGTTCCCAGTTTAACGTTTTTCCCTAAAATATCTGCTGTCCTATAAAGCTTACTGCTTATTTGCTTTGTGATTAAAATGCTCTATTATTTCTAAGACTTTTCCACACGCCAGTTGCCAAAAGGGAGTCCATGATTAGCAATGATTTTAATACTTCTTGATTTCACAAATTATTCATTTCATAATTAAGCAGATTAAGTAGAACTCCTCATTTCCTAATATTAATATGGTTTTCTTCCACAATTTCTTTCTATTTCATTTTATTTTATTTTATTGTCTCCCTCCCTTCCCTTCCCTTCCCTTCCCTTCCCTTCCCTTTCTTTTCCTTTCCTTTCCTTTATTTTATTTTTAAATAGTTTATTGTCAATTTGGTTTCCATATAACACCCAGTGCTCATCCCCACAAGTGCCCTCCTCCATGCCCATCTCTCCCTTCCCCCCACACCCATCAGCCCTCAGTTTGTTCTCAGCATTCAAGAGTCTCTCATGGTTTGCCTCCCTCCCTCTCCCCCACTATTTCCCCCCTTCTTCTCCCCCACTGTCCTCCGTTAAGTTCCTTTTTTTAAAAAATTTCTTTTTTCCTTTGCAGAAGGAGATTGGAAGGTGACCGTTGTCACTGGGGATCTTGAAAATGCCGGCACCACAGCAACAGTATCCCTGTACGTCTATGGAGAAGTGACATGTTCAGGTCCTATTATTTTGGGATCTGGGAAATACCAGCTGTTTAACTCTAGCAGTGCAGATATATTCAAGGTAAAATTGGCATGCTATGACTTGCTTGCTAAGGTGTAGTATGATACACATTCTCTAAGATGGAATAGACCATTTTCGTTCTGATATTGTATTTGCATTACATTTTCTTGGCAGACATGAAATCTTCTATCCCAAGAGGTAATAGGAGTAGAGATGTAAATGGGTGTGGTAACAGGGATATAAGATTTTTTGTTTCTTCATCATTTTTTGTATATAAAGGTAAAAAGTATATGAACTCCAGAATATTTTTACAATCAGAGTGGAAAACTTTACTCCTAATTCTACCATCAAGCAATATTTCCATTGTTGAATATCTTCTCTAGTCCTTATCCATATCCATTGAGTATGATGGCTAAGACATGGTCTGAGGAGACAAATGGCCAAGAATTAAATGTTGACTTAACCACTTACTGACACGGTGACCTTGACAACTGCTGTGTGCCTCCATACCTCTTAGCTCAAGGGGTTATCACGAGGCTTAAAATGAATTCGTATATGTGACATGTTTAGGGGCCCCTGGGTGGCTCAGTTGGTTAAGCGTCTGACTTCAGCTCAGGTCGTGATCTCACGCACAGTTCGTGAGTTTGAGCCCTGCATCAGGCTCTGTGTTGACAGCTCAGAGCCTGGAGCCTGCTTCTGATTCTGTCTCCCTCTCTCTCTGCCCCTCCCTGCTCATGCTCTGTCTGTCTCTCTCTCAAAAGTAAACATTAAAAAAACGTTTTTAAAGTGTTTAGTGCAGTACCTAAAAGACTCAATAGATGTTTACTCTTAATATTGTAGCAAGCAATTCTGTTGTCCCTTATTTATGTAAGGGACTACACAGTCTTCTGAACCATAATCTTTATTGATCAAATATGGAATATATGAAATTGGCCATATGCTATAGTTTTTGCTATTGTTGGACATTTAAATGGCTTTAAGGATTTTATTATTATAATGTCATAATGAATGTATTTTTACCTTAGGTTCTTTTTTTTATCTAACCAAAGCCTTTTATCTCCATATGACAAATTCTGAGGGATGGGATTACTTTTTTTAAAAGTTTATTTATTTATTTTGAGAGAGAGAGAGCGTGAATAGAGTGGGGACAGAGAGAGAGAGAGAGAGAGAATTCCAAGCAGGCTGTGCATTGTCAGTGCAAAATCTGACATGGGGCTCAAACTCACGAACTATGAGCTCACGACCTGAGCCAAGATCAAGAGTCAGATGCTTAACTGACTGAGCCATCCAGTGCCCTTGAGATGGGATTACTCTTGACCCATTCTGACAAAGTGCTGATACTTTGTAAAAGTGTCTAATTTGTATAGCACAGTGCCTGGAAGGACATAGTAAGCAATTGGTAAATTTTAATTGTTATTAAATAATTACTACAACCCCCCCCAAATCATGGTATTTATTTCAGCCATGCATAGTGCTTAATATCTTTTAATTAAAAATATTTAGTACCTCTTTTCAAATTGCAGTATGTGACTGTGGATCTGTGCAAGTTATCTTCATTTCTTAACATTTTGTTAAAATAGTTTTATTGAGATGTAATTTACATACATCCATCCATTTAATGTGTAGAACTCATGATTTTGTATATTCACAGCATTATGCAATGATCACCACAATTTGGTTTTAGAGTATTTTCACCTTCCCAGAAAGAAAGCCCAGACCCATTAACAGCAACTCTCTATTCTCTAGCTTTAAGAATTGAGTATCTATCCTTTATTATCCAGTATTATTATTCAGTATCTATGCAGTATTCCATTATATGAATATATCATATTTTATTTGTCCACCCATCGGCTAATAGACCCTTGGATTGTTTCTACTTTTAGCTATTAGTATGGATAATTCTTATGAATAATGCTGCTATGAACATCCATGTGTAAATTTTTATATGGTTACATGTTGTACAATAGACTCTTGAACAACACTGATGTGAACTGTGCAGGTCCACTTATATGTAGATTTTTTTACAGTACTATAAATATACTTTCTCTTTATGATTTTCTAAGCATTTTCTTTATTGTGAGAATACAGTATATAATGTGTGTGACATACAACATATATATTAATTGACCACTTAGGTTATCAGTTAAGGCTTCTGGTCAACAGTAGGCTATTAGTAATTAAGTTTTTGAGGGAGTCACAAGTTATATGCAGTTTACCACGAGGTTGGCACCCATAACCCCTGCATTGTTTAAGGATCAACTAACTGTAATTTCTCTAGGGTAGGTGCCTAGGAGTAGAATTGCTGTATCATATGGTAACTCAATGTTTAACATTTTAAGAGAGTGATAAACTTTTCCAGAGTGGCTGAACCAATTGTACAGTCTCGCCAGCAATATACGAGGATTCCTATTTTTCCACCTTCCAACAGACATTTGTCAGTTGTCTGTCTTTTGATTCTAACTATCCTAGTGGATGTGAAGCGGTGTCTCATAGTGGTTTTGATATTAAATCTCTCTAATGACTAATTACGTTGAGTAGCTTTTCATGTGCTTTTTAGGCGTTTCTATATCTTCATTGGAGAAATGTCCTTTCAAATACTTTGCTCATTTTAATTGGATTACTTATCTTTTTACTAATGAGTTTAAGAGTTCTTACATAGTCTGGATATGAAGCTCTTATCACATATATGACATAAATATTTTCTCCTATTTTGGGGGCTGCCTTTTATTAACTTTCTTGATGGTGTGGGTTTGAATTACTTCTGGTGTCCTTTCAATTCAGCCTAATACATTCCATGTAGTATTTCTTGTAGGGTAGTTTCTGCTAATGATGCATTCTCTCATTTTTCTTTACCTGGGAATGTCTTAATTTCCATATAGAATTCCTCCTTGACAGTTTTTTTTTTCTCAGCTCTTTGAGTCAGCTGATAAGTCAGCTTTTAATTTGATAGAAGCTTCCTTGTATATGATGAGTTGTTTTCTTTTGTGGTTTTCAGGATTCTTTCCTTGTTTTGGCTTTCAGTGGTTTGACTGTGTTGTATCAGGATGTAGACTGCCTTCCTGTTGTTTTTCACAGCTAACATGGTTGCAAGTTTGCTGGCGTTTAAGGCTATTGTAGAGCGGGGGAGAGAAAAATGGAAGTAGATCAAGTTACAGTACATAAACCCTTCTGTTCTTACCAAGATTCATAGTGTCTATTGAACAAATGCTTTTCAGATTGTTGAAAGTCTTTGATTAATTTCCAGAGTTCTTGAAAATTTTATTTCAATAATTTTTGCCATGCTTTTATGGAGGGCCTTAACACACCATTCTAGAAGTCCTGCACTGTCCCTTTTTTAAAATCTTTATCATATTTTGTTCTACTTTATTGAAATTTCTATTTCTCTGTGAAATCATCTATTTGTGACTGTGATTTTTATTATCTGCCAAAGATAAGTAGGATCTGGCCCAATATAAATGTGACTTTGAGCCTATGATATGTCATGTGATTAAATCCATGAAACTTAAGAGCCACCAACCAAGTGGTATGAAGACATTGACCATCTCATTTTTTTAAGGTTATTTATTTATTTTGAGAGAGAGAATCCCAAGCAGGTTCCACACTGTCAGCACAGAGCCTGAAGTGGGGCTTAAACTCACAAACTGTGAGATCATGACCTGAGCCGAAATCAAGAGCTGGAGGCTCAACCAACTGAGCCATGCAGGCGCCCCTTGACCATCTCATTATTGTCAGAACAGTGAAAATCTTTATGTTGTGTACCTGGTTCATGTTGTGTATGGCAACGTGGGACAGCCGTAATGTTTTCTCGACCCAATCATAGACCTTGAAGGAGAACTTGCTGGCAGGTGATATATAGAGTAGATAGATGGCTCTAGCATCAAAAAAGGGCTTGCAAAGTGATGTCAAGCTTTGTAGTAACTTTGTTTGCTACCCTCCATAGACTAGGGAGTCAGCCCTGTGGGAGCACCTGAAGTGTCACAGAGAACCAGCCTAAAGGAAATGATCCATCCTCAAAAAATGACCAGAAACAAAAATCAGAGCAGAGTTTGTCATAGCAGGAAGTTTGAAGACAGAGAGGAATTTCTAGAACACAGGGACTGGACTTCATTTAGTTGCTAACTCTTGAATCTTATCCACTGACTGACATAGACTAGATACTCATGAATATCTTTTGAAAGCATGAAAATTTAATGAAAACGACTTGGCTGAAATGTGTTCAATATTTGCTGCTTTCTCTTGAGCACTCATTGTTGATTTTCCCTTGTGATCATTTGCACCTTGGAGGCATCATAAAGGCATCCCATGTATCTTGTATGTTTATTATTTACTTATAAACCTGCCTAGAGATTTAGCTGAGCTTTTTATTGCATTTTTGCAAATTGAAACACTAAGTAGTGCTCTGTGTTGCTTCAGTAAAGTTGGTAGTGAAGCCCTTCACTCCTAGAAAGTGGCTTCCTGCTTCTAGTTTACTGTTTCATGAAGCCAATTGATTTTGTAGATGAGTAGATTTAATATTTATTATGAGCTCATAGGGCACTTGCACAATCATTTGAATATCCCTTATGTTCCTTGAATAGAATGTATCACACATGTTTGCCTTTTAAGAACAATTTATATCAGCAGGACTTAGAAGACTTATATTTGAGGGGCGCCTGGGTGGCTTAGTCGGTTAAGCGTCCTACTTTTGCTTAGGTCATGATCTCGCGGTTCGTGGGTTCGAGCCCCGCGTCGGGCTCTGTGCTGACTGCCGGCTCAGAGCCTGGAGCCTATTTCAGAGTCTGTGTCTCCCTCTCTCTCTGACCCTCCCCTGCTCACGCTGTCTCTCTCTCTCTCCTAGAAATAAATAAAAATATTAAAAAAAAAAAAGAAGACTTCTATTTGAGCTCCAACTCTGACCTTTACTGTCTAAGGATATACGGATAAACCACTTAACATTTCTAAGCTTTAATTTCCTCCTTTGTAAAATGGGTACAATAATACCTTATAATGTTATCGTACAGATTGAAAGAGTTAAAATTAAAATGCTTTATAGAAACACTTGACTTTATACTCCTGAGGCAGACTCATGTTCCTGCCCACAAATTGAGGTTGTTTTCCTGATGGGGTGGGATTTAAGAAAAATCTTCAGATGAATGAGGGCAGGAAGGCAGCTTGGCAGATGGTTGGTAGGTGGCTATTGCTGGCATGGGAGGGTCTGCGTAGAGACACGTCTGGAGGCTGGAGTAGGAGGAAGGAGGAGAGGGAGCCAAGATTAGGTTGGCTCGCCTGGAGTAAGGCAGTGAGTATGTAAGTAATAGGAGGAATGTTTATCTTAGGCCTTTTCAGTATTGAAAGGTTAGATATTCATGTGGAGCTACAAATGATTAGGCATTAGCTAAATGGATGCTAGCATGTCATTTTGATTTTGGCACATCTTGGTATGACTTTCTTCTCAATTTTCACATATGAATTCTTATCCAGAAAGGCCAGTAGAGTTGCTTTGCTTAACTACAGAATAAAGTACAGAAACCAAAACCCCAATACAGAATAACCTACAGAAAGTGGATAGCCACTTTTCAGAGGGACCAGATTTTCTCAGCAAAAGCTAAATACGAAAACAAAAAGACTATTGGCCTCAGATAGCAAACATTACATATTAATTGGAGGATTACCAAAAGAATATGGCATGTCCTATTGCTTAGAAGGCAGAAATCTTTGTGGACGAAAAGTAAAAGGGCATTAGCTGATGTCTACTCTGAGCTAGATGTCAGATATTTAGTAAACCTGGAAACATGAAAGAAAAATCCCTTTCGCTGACCCCTGTCTCTTGACCTGGGTGAAATTCTCTTCTTCGCAAAGACCAACACATCTGTGGTCGTGATCACAGCCTCTTCCGTATTTCATGATTGTATTTCATCAGCCATCCTTGTTCTTCCTTGCATCCTCAGAATGACTCTACTTAATCCTTGCGTTCAATCTACCCATATGCTTACATCTTCCCTATTCTAAAAATAACCTTCAATCTGCTCTTAAATTACTGACCTTTGCCCTCTTTGCAGCCCTTTTAAAATACTGATTATCCTTGTTGCTTCACCTCTTTCTCTCCCCATTCTCCCCTAAGTCTCTTGTGGTTTGGATTTCACACATCACTCTATTTAAGCCATGGTTTCTAAGATCATCAGTGAAGTCCTNACTAGTTGTTATCCCGGGTTGCTGGTCAAGGAATTATTAGGCAGGTGGCTGGGTAGTGTCATGATAGGGGTCGGTGCTGAGATCAGATTTTCTGGATTCAAATTCTAGCTTCTTGACCACCTTATCTGTAGGAAGTGTATAAAATTTTATGCTCTATAAAATGGGCAAAAATAATTGCACTTATTTAAGAGAGTTGTGAGGATTATATGGGGTACATAAAATCAATATAAAATGTTCAGCACAAAGGAGGGCACATATTCCAAACTCACAAATTTTGAAATGGACAAAAGAGTTTCAAGAAAGAACAGGTG
>NW_027529183.1:1237515-1329049 GCF_008692635.1 Crocuta crocuta | reverse complement strand
ATATTCAAATTCTTTGTCTTGGCACCTGTGAATGTAAACTTGTTTGGAAATAGGGTCTTTGCAGATATAATTAAGATATAAATTATCATGAAGTCAAGGGCTCACCTTTGAGCAATATGGTGTCTTAAAAAAGAGTGAAGCAGAGAGACAGGGAGAACACCATGTGATGACAGGGCTGGAGTGTTGCAGCTGTAAGCCATAGGATGCCCAGGGCCAATGGCCACTATCAGAATATAGAGAGGCAAGGAAATATTCTATTTAGAGGATCAGAGGGAGCATGACGTTGCCACAGCCATCATTTCAGACTCTAGCCTCCATAATATGCAATAAGACATTTCTGGTGTGCTAAGCCACCCCGTTTGTAGTACCTTGCAGTGGCAGCCCTAGAAAACTAAAACTGAGTGATCAACAGTCAGATGCTTCAGAGGAATGGAGAGAAGATGATGAATTTGCCAATAAGGAGGCTATTACTGTCTTTCAAGAGAGCTGTTTTACTGATGTTACTGAGAAAGATTACAGGGAATGAAAAGAGTCTATCATGGTGTGAAGAGAAATGGTGGTTCTAGATAAAGAGTCACTTTCCCCTTAAGTTTATTAGATGAAGAGCAATAGGTGGTTTGATATAAGTCACCACAGGATAAAGAATGGGACTCTTAAAAAGCAGAAGTGTCCATTTTTGAATGGGAAGATGAAGATGACAGTAGAGAGGCATTTTTGCATATAAGATTGCCAGAGAACAGTGGCGCGGTAGAGTTCTTAAAAGATAAAAAGTCAGAAGAATTGGCTGTGTAAAGGAGGTGGACACTACGTCATAGTCTTTGATACTAGAAACTAGGATAAGAAATAAAAATAATAACAAATACTAAGATAGAAATAAAGTAGGGGCACCTGGGTGGCTCAGTCAGTTAAGCGTTCAACTTCAACCCAGGTAATGATCTCATGGTTCATGTGAATTCAAACCCCACATCAGGCTCTGCACTGACGGCGTAGAGCCTGCTTGGGATTCTGTCTCTCTCTCTCTCTCCTTCTCCCTCTCCCTGTCCCTGTCCCTCTCTCTCTCTCTCTCTCTCAAAATATATAAACTTTAAAAAAAGAAATAAAGTATAATCAATTTAGCTCTAACACTCGTTTTGAAAATGTGAATTTGTTCCAACATGATTGATATGTTAAGGAAAAATTTGAGTATAATTGGAATTTCACATTTGGTTATTATGCACATTTCATCCACAAGAAACATAGGTGCATGCAGAAAGTTCTTCCCGGCCAAACCAGGTCACAGAAGGACTGTAACAACTGCGCATACACACCTCAAACATCTACCAGCTACCTCACTTCGCTGTGTGTCTTATAAGTCACATCTGTCCACATTTGATGTTATCAATTGCCTTCTAATTTATGCTAATCCTTGTTACATTACTTGACAAAAACTCACAAGCTGCAATTTTTTCCACATCTCTTCCACAAGTCAGGCTGATGTTTAGTGCTACATATATTGCAGTGCTTATGAATTTCTCAACCATCAGCATTTGTAAAACTTGCTACCATTTTTGTTAGATTTCTACCCTTTTTATTATGTCATGGACACGTTTTTGTTGTTTCCCGACTTTTTTTTTCCCCATAAATCTTGTGGTTTTATTATACAATTTTGTGTGGTGATGTTTTTAAAGGAAACTGAAGTCATTGCAGTTCCTTAATACTGTTGGTTCTATTATCCATTTGGGAATTTTGAAAAAAAATTTTGTTTCTTTTTTAAAAATACAATTATTGGGGTGCCTGGGTTGAGTGTCTGACTCTTGGTTTTGGCTCAGGTCCTGATCTCATGGTCGTGGGATTGAGCTCCATGTCCAGCTCCGTGCTGAGTGTGGAGCCTGCTTAAGATTCTCTCCCTCTCCATCTGCCCCTCCCCCACTCATGCTCATGCATTCTCTCTCAAAAAAATACAAGTATAATTAATATACAGTGTTATATAAGTTTCAGGTGTCCAGTATGATTAAACAGTTGCATACATTACTCAGTGCTCATCACGATAAGTGCACTCTTAATTTCCTTCACCTATTTCAGCCATCCCCCCAAACCAACTTTCCATCTGGTAACCACGAGTTTGTTCTCTGTATTTAAGAGTGTGGGGTTTTTTTGTCTTTTTTTCATTTGTTCAGTTTTTGTTGCTGTTGTTTCTTAACAGCAATGGTATTTGTCTTTCTCTGACTAATTTATTTCACTTGACATTGTACCTTCTAGATCCATCCATGTTGTTGTAAATGGCAAGATGTAATTATTTTTTATGGCAGAGTAATATTCCATTTTTTTTTGTTCCCTGAAATTTTATTATTGAAACAGTTAAAAACTGTATCATGCACATTAGGCCAATTAGTAAGTTGAGTTTATAGCTCAAGTGATTTTCAAGCATAAGACAACAGAGGAAGAAAATCATCATGCTCACATGATTTATTTTGGGGGCATTAAAATTCTTACTGTATATTGAGTTGCATGAATATGATGTGATTTGTTTCTAGAGTATTTTAATTACAAAAATATATACAGGAAACATTCTTCAACTGTTTGGTTGTCATTTAAGAAAGTAAAAGTAAACTATAAACTTGTTCTTATCCTGGCTTCACAATATCACATATACTTGGATATCTATATAGTAGTTTCTTTTTATCCTCATGTTCTTTTAACATATACAATCTTAGCTTTATAGTATTTTATGTATCTCTTTTTCTATTGAGCTATGGTAGCAAAACAATATTTTTCATACAGTTATTTTATTCAGTATTTTTTGGACTTGGTTTTCCCTACATTAGCAAAATCTGTAAATAATAAGATTATGAAAATAAATTTCATTACACATTTTTAGATTGTGCTCATTGATTAGGAAATTTTTTTATGATGGAATTCAGCAAGACCTTGGTGATGTTATTTGCTGCTGTTGTATAAAAATAAAATGATAGAAAGCTATGAAGTGATTAATTTTAATGCTATATAAATTTGATAAGTTTTAATTTTAATTAAAAAAAGAAATCACTATCTCAAATATATTCATTCAAAAACATTAATTGAGACATTCTTTCCCAAATATCATGCCAAAAATGTTTAGTTTCTCTTTTTTAACGTTTAGTTCTCTTTAAAATTTATAGTTGTTTCTTATATATCTACATATTCATAATTAAAGTGGGTTTGGGGGTACTTGAGTGGCTCAGTTGGTTAAGCATCTGATTCTTAATATTGGCTCAGGTCGTGATTTTGTTGTTAGTAAGACTGAGCCCCACATTGGGCTCTGTCCTGAGTATGGAGCCTGCTTGGGATTTTCTCTTTCCCTCTCTCTCTGCCCCTCCCCTACTTGTGTGCTCTCTTTCTCTCTCTCTCAAAATAAATAAATAAACTTTAAAAACTAAAGTGGGTTTCTTATAAACAGCGTATAGTCAAGTCTTCTTTACTCTCTCTGGTAATTTCTGTCATTTAGCTACTCTTAGACCATATATATTTAAAGGATAATTTCTATGATTGGAATAAAATATACCATTTTGCCAGTTGTCTTCTATTTCTTTCCTCCCTCCCTCCCTTCCTTCCTTTGTTTGTTCCTTCCTTCCTTCCTTTTCTGCCTTCTCTGGATTTTTTAGAACTTTGAAAGTTAATCAGTTTTAACTCCTCTATTGATATTATTTATATTTCTTTTTTCAAATTTAAATCTAACATACAGTGTAGTAGATATTATTTATACTTCATTTTAAAAATTTTTCTTTCTTTTTTCAACTTAGCAGTTGTCCCATGGTTTATAAATATCCATTTTAAAATCATAAACCTTCAAATGATATTGTACCACTTCATTTGGAGCGTAAAGGTCTTACAATAGAATTGTCCTAATTTCTACCTCCTGTTTTTTATATCATTGCTGTCATAGTTTACTTTTACATATGTATAATAATACAACATGTAATTACTGATTTGGTTTTAAACATAAAGTTATTTTTTAGAGAATGAAAATGGGAAAAAAGAACATTTTATTTTACCTTTATTTTTTTTCTGACATTCTTTATTTCTCTGTGATCAAAGCTTGTGACCTAGTTATAATGTGAAGAACTCCCTTCAATCCTGCCTGCTATGTAGGTTTCTCAGCAAAGAATTCCCTCAGTTTTTGTTCCTCTGAGAAAGTCTTTGTTTCTCCTTCATTTTAAAATGATTTTTTCACTGGGAATGGAATTCCTCATTACCAAGGTATTTTCTTTTAGTTGAAGATACGACTCCATTGCTTTTTTGCTTGTGTGTATTATGACAAGAAGTCTGCTGTAATTCTTTTCTTTTCTGCTGTTCATGTGTCTTTTCTCTGACTGCCTTTAAGATTTTGTCTGTTTTGGTTTACATTACTTTTAATATTATATGCCTGGGTGTGGTGGTGGTGGTGGTGGTGGTGGTGGTAGTGGTGATATGTGTGTGTGTGTGTGTGTGTGTGTACGCGCACATGTGTATGTGCATGTGTTATTATTTATTCTCTTCAGTGAGCTTTTTGGATCTATGGTTTGATTTTGACATCTAGTTTTGAAAAGTTTTGATTATTATTTATTTCAAACATTTCTCAGGCCCTTTTCTCCTTCTTCTCTTTTTGGGATTCCAACTGTTTATCTGTAAGACTGTTGATTTGATATTGTCCTACAGCTATTGGGTTCTATGTTCTGTTTTTTGGGTGTTTTTTTTTTTTCATTTTTTTTTGTGTGTGTTTATATTACCCTATCTAAAAATTCATTGATTCTTTCCTAGGCCATGTTGAATCTACTGATGAACCTGTCAAAAAATTTTTTTCATGTCTATTACCATATTTTAGAATTCTAGAATTAGCTTTAGGTCTTTCTTACAGTTTCTAATTGTTCTATCTAATCTTGTATATTGTCTGCATCTTTGATTAGAGACTTAATATATTTATCATAATTACAGTAATTGATTTGTCTGATAGTTTCCATGTCTGTGTCATATCTGGGTCTGGTTTTGATTATTGCTTATTCTCTTCAGAGTGTGGTTTTCCTGTCATTTTTCCATGCCTTGTAATTTTTTTGTTGGAAGCTACATACGTTGTATAGAATAGAAGATGCTGGGGCCAGTATTGTTCATGCTTAGAGATAAGCACACCTTCCTGTGTTCAACATTTAGTATAAGAGTCTGTGCTAATGTGGGGTGCCTGGGTGGCTTAGTCGGTTAAGCGTCTGACTTTCGCTTAGGTCATGATCTCGCGGTTCATGGGTTCGAGCCCCGCGTCGGGCTCTGTGCTGACTGCCAGCTCAGAGCCTGGAGCCTGTTTCAGAGTCTGTGACTCCCTCTCTCTCTGACCCTCCCCTGCTCACGCTGTCTCTCTCTCTCTCCTAGAAATAAATAAAAATCATTTAAAAAAAAAAGAGTCTGTGCTAATGTAATCCATAGTTGGGCTGAGATTAAAGACTTTTGTTGCTATGGTTATACTCAGTGTACTATAGTCTTCATATTCCTTTAATAACACCTGTGTTTAAGATGTACCCTAATTTGTCAGAGAATTTTTCTCAATGTTTTTTTCCCAAATGACTTGAGACTCCCTACATTTGTTAATGTGGTGATGAGAGAGGTGGGGAGAGAGGTTGTGTGTCATCTGATATTCTGATTCAGCCTCAGTCTTGGCTGGGCATTAAGAACCTGGGTCTGGGGTTACGGCCTTCACAGGTGTCCCTGCTCTTCTCCAGATATAGTGAGCCGGTCACATATGTCCCACACACCCCCAGGGCCAAAGGTGTGTGTACTTCATGTTTCTTGGCCCAAGCTGCAGTGGGTTTCCACTAGTGTCCTCAGGAGACTGTTTTTGTTCCTTTTCCTTCTGCAGATTATATTTTCTGTTCCAAAGGGGAGATAGGAAAAGTCGGTCTGGGCAGAGTTTCAGCAGTGACTGCTGTTTCCCCTTCTGGCCAGACCAGGAGGGAATCTTTCTTAACATTGTTCCTAATCTTGCCTGCAAATGCCTGGTGGGGTTCCTACAGGAATAGTCTGTAAGGAGGTTCAAACTTTTATGATAGTTCACACCTGGCCTTTGGCAATTTCTTGAAAATTTCTAGGTGAATTATTGTACTGACTTACAGGAGATCTGTTGGCATCTGCCCCAGATAAGCAAATAGTTGGGTCTTGTGTCTCCCTGCAAAAACCTGTCTTTCTCTCAATTGTGGGTTCATTTTTACCCAGGAAACTAGTTCTTTAGGAAGACCATTAATTTACAGCTTGCCCAGGTTTTTTTTTTTTTTTTCTGTTGTGAAGGTGAGAATGACACCATTCTTTCCAATTCTCTGCATCTCTAAACTCAAACTACGTGTTTGTACGTGTATATATACGTATACATATATACATCTATCATCTATCTAGATATACAGATTTATTTATTTCCTTTTTGTAAGATTGTCTCTGGAATTGTCATCAATAAAAAGCTAAAAATTCTATATAAAAATTTTAAATGTATATGGAGTGCCTGGGTGGCTCAGTCGGTTGGGCGTCCAACTTCGGCTCAGGTCATGATCTCGCAGTTCACGAGTTTGAGCCCCATGTCGGGCTCTGTGCTGACAGCTCAGAGCCTGGATGGAGCCTGCTTTAGATTCTGTGTCTTCCTCTCTCTCTGCCCTCCCCCTGATAATGCTCTCTCTCAAAAATAAATAAACATTAAAAAATTTTAATAAAAAATTAAAATGTATAAAGGCTCAATAACCAGTTGGGCAAAAAGATATTACTCAGAAACATAAGTCTACATACTCCATCTTTTGTGAGAAGAGAATAAATGTCCTAGACTGTACCAAAAGAAATTAAAGTAATATTTAAGAAAGAACTTCTAAATAATAAAGGTAGAATAGCCTTGGAATAATATTTACTATGTTTTCTTCTTCTCTGACAGTATTAAACAACAGCTGGGCCTTTTTTAGTATGTCCTAATTTAGATGATACCAACCTATCAGTAAGGGAATTTAATTTCTGAATTTCAAATAGACTGCATCATGATACTCAATAGAAAGTATTAGACATTAAGAATATAGGCTTTTTACATTTGCGTCATTATGGATGGAACTGGAAGGTATTATGTGTAATGAAATAAGTCAATCAGAGAAGGACAGATATTATATGTTTTCACTCATCTGTGGATCTTGAGAAACTTAACAGAAATCCATGGGGGAGGGGAAGGGGGAAATATAGTTACAAACAGAGAAGGAGGGAGGCAAACTACAAGAGACTCTTAAATACAGAGAATAAGCTGAGGGTTAATGGGGGGCGAAGGGAGAGGGGAACATGGGTGATGGGCATTGAGGAGGGAACTTGTGGGGATGAGCCCTGGGTGTTGTATGTAAGCCAATTTGACAATAAATTATATTTTTAAAAAGATTGTAAATCAATTTAAAAAAGAGCATAGGCTTTTTAATGAGAAAAAAAAATGACAAATACCTCAAATATGCATTTGGAGTCTGGAAACTAGTAACTTCTTAGGAAGGATAAGGTAAAATCTAAACAAAATGTTTCATCCAGCATCTCAAAAAGCATTTTAGAAAGACCAGATTGTTTCTTCCTTAGAAGATAGGGTCTTCAAAGATAGTATTCATTTCAGTGCAGTTCAGCAAGTGTTTATAGAGCAGACACAGTATTTTCAACACTGTGCTAAGACCTCTGATAGGTATAAAACTATAAAATAAGGAACAATCACATTGAAGAGAGGGGACATGTGCACATGAAACAGGTAAGATGCCAGAAATTTTATGACTTGGTGCCCCATTAAGCAGTATAGATAAAAAATGTTTCAGGCATTCAGAGAAAGGATCTACACGTCTCTCTTGGGACATGCTAAAGCAAAATCTTTTATAACTTTTGACTAGTGGACCTTTCAACTGGGATCAGGGTGTGCTGGAAGTATCATTCCATAAAAACAAGGTAGCTTACTAAGCTTAAGCGAGACAAGAAATTTGCCTTCTTGGATTCATAGTTCATTCTTTTCCTCTGTTCTTCTTTGTGCTTCTCAAATATAATATGAGCAACCCCAAACTCCGCAGTAATTATCCATTTACCGAACCTTCCCTACATTTTCTTAAACTTACCAGGCAACCCAAACTGCAAGACATTATTTTTAAAAATCTCACCAAAAACTTTGGCTTATTTTTTAGTCTAATCATAATTCAGTTCTCAAATTAGTTTTCATAGCTACTTCGGGAATCAATGTGATATATGCACTGGGAGCCGATATAAATATGTTCCTTATTATCACATGGAGAGGATTAGAGAGAAACATATGAGCAGATTTTTGGACTATTGATAAAGCAATTAGATATCATAGGGAAAAATAGAAAATGGAGATGATGAATATTTCCCTATGACACTAATGGTTATGAGAGGCCTCCTAGGGACCATGACATTTACCCTGACCTTTTAAGAGTTCATGGATTTGATGTAATTATAATGACTCACCTAAGAAAACTAAAGTTCCAGAAAACTGTGTAACAAATAACAGAATGACACAATATCATCCCCCAAATGCTATTCAGAAAAAGGATGTCATTGAATAATTTTCCAAAAAGAATTGCTTCTATATAAAGAAATGAGGTTTATTTCCATATACTATTATGAAATGATTTCCAGAATATGTTATATCATGAAAAATGTCAAGGAAAACATGTATGCTACCATTTATTTAAGAAAAGGGAAGTTTTATGAATACACAGTATCTTCAACTTTTCCAGTAGAGGCACAAAAATAAAATAAAACCAATGATGGCTTAAGGTGAAATGGACCAATTCCATGAAAGACACAATTTACCAAAACTCATGCAAAAAGAAATAGACAATCTGAATAGATTGTGTCTATTAAAGAAATTTTATCAATTAATAACTTTTCGAAAACAGAAAGTAACATGTCCAGATGGACTAACTGGTGAATTCTACCAAGCATTTAAAGAGGAAATGATTCTCTATAATTTCTTTCAGAAAATAGAAGCAGAGGAAATACTTCCTAACTCATACATTGCTGGTGGGAATGCAAAATAGTACAGCCACTTGAGAAGACAGTTTAGGAGTTTCTTACAAAACTTAACATACTCTTACCATATACTCCAGCATTTGCACTCTTTAGTACTCACCCAAAGGAGTTAAAAGCTTACATATACACAAAACCCTGTCCATAGGTGTTTATAGTAACTTTATTCATAATTGCCAAAACTTAAAAGCAACCTAGGTGCCCTTCAGTAGGCAAGTAGATAAACAACAGGTGGTACATTTAGACAATGGAATATTACTCAGCACTAAAAGGAAATGAGCTATCAAGCCATGAACAGACATGGAGGAAACTTAAATGCATATTACTGAATAAAAGAAGCCAATCTGAAAAGGCTGCGTACTGTGTAATTCCAACGATATGACACTCTGGAAATGGCAAAGCGATGGAAATAGTAAAAAGATTGGTGGTTGCCAGGGTTTGGGTGATGAAAGGGAATGAATAAGCACAGAGGATTTTAGGGCAGTGAAGATACTCTATATGATATCGTATGATGGGTATATGTTATTATACATTTTTCCAAACCCATAGATACAACACCAAGAGTGGACTGTAATATAAACTGTGGATTTGGGGTGAGTGGGACAAGTCAATGGAGGGACATTGATTATAGTAAATGTACCATTCTGATGGGGGATATTAGGAATGGGGGAGGCTCCGTATGTGTTGGGGCAAAGGATTAATGGAAATCCCTGTACCTCCCTCCTCAATTTTGTTGTGAACCTTAAGCTTCTCCAAAAAAACAATCTTAATGAAACAACAACAACAACAAGAAATAAAACCAATGGAACTTTTTGTAAATTATTTTTTATTTTTGAGAGACAGAAAGACAGAGTGTGAGCAGGGGAAGGTCAGAGGGAGAAGGAGACACAGAATCTGAAGCAGGGTCCAGGCTCTGAGCCGTCAGCACAGAGCCTGATGTGGGGCTCGAACTCATGAACTGCAAGATCATGACCTGAGCCAAAGTTGGCTGCTTAACCGACTGTGGCACCCAGATGCTCCAAAACCAATGTATCTTTTATACTTCTTACTTGAATCTCTTATGCTGAAGAGCTTTACCTGTTCTATATTACACCCCATGAAACTGTGCCAAGTTAACTGAACTTTGTTCCAAAAAGTGACTGAGTTTACACAACTGGAAAATACATGCAACCTGGTTGGACCCTTGGGGTTTTGTCCAAACATTAGTTATGACATCTCTGGCAATGATGCCAGATGCATGTTCATGTAGTGGAAATGTTTTTCATTTCCCTAGATTTTTTTGGTGTGTCTCTGGGTGCCACAGAAGGCAGATGACTGTTGTCAGTGATTTCCAGGCTGCCAGAGAATCCAGCCATTACATAAGGCATCTGAAACTTCATGAATGATGGGTCCTTATGAGCACCCTTCGAGTGTGCAGCCTCCAGGATATAGGTTAGGTGCTAAAAGACAGACACCGATTCTTCCCACTGGAGACTATTCTGCTCATGTGCAGAGTGTCTGTGTCTAATACAAAAATAGACAAAGACAATGAATGCACTGTCTTTGTTTTTTCACAACATAGCATCAACTGGAGAGCTTAAAGATGGACGTCCTTTCAATGTATGATCATAGACATTTAGCCTAGGTATGACTGATTAAAACAGTACAAAAAGCCATCTTTCATTACAAGGTTTCCTTGGCTACATCTCAGCAAAGACTTAAAACTGGTTTTTTGGCACGCCGAGTAGCACTGGTTTAAAATTTCAAATAGATTTCTCATTTGTTTCACTCCCTCATTTGTTTCATGAACACAATTCCTAACGTTCGACACCTTGCTATATGTGACTTATGTGCCTTCAGAACTCATAACTTATATAATCAAGCTTACAATTTATTTGGTGATATTTTTGAGGATAGAATTAGAATATTAGCCAACATAGAAGTTCCAAGAATGGCTCATATACTCCTGTCCATTTCCCTCCTCGTACTTTCACTAAAAATATTTTTTGTTTTAAAAAATTGTTGCTAGTAATGGGTGAGGAAGAACATTTAGTACCTAGAGAGGAGATGGCTAGTTCTGACCACCCTGAGAAAATACTGTTGTTAAGGTTACAGAACGCTGTGTGGTGCTGGAAATAAACTGTAGTACATCCATTTCAGTTACCTTTGTCTTTAAAGTCTGATTTGCCCCAGGATTAGGTTTCTGAGAGAAAAATGAACAAAACAAGCAGTTCCTTGTTGGCAGAGAGGTCTCGTTCTTATTTGCATGATAGAGTGTCAGAATTAATATTTATTGGCCACCTGCAAGGGGCCAAGCTTGTTTGACGTATTCTGTGTATATCCTTTAATTAAAGTTTCTCCATCTGCCGTGACGTAGGCTACAGATGAACAGGTGCTTGAAAGAGCAGTGGACCCACACCTTTGTGTCAGACTCTGACAGCTCTTTATTATGTTATGTTTTGCCCACTGGGTTAGACACTGAGAGACTTTTTTTTTAGTTGATTTATTGACAGAGAGACAGAGAAAGAGAGAGACAGAGAGAGCATGAGTGGAGTAGGGGCAGAGAGAGGAGAGAGAGAATTCCAAGTAGCTTCTGCACTGTCATCTCAGAGCCCAATGCAGGGCTCAAACTCATCCACCATGAGATCATGACCTGAGCTGAAACCAAGAGTTGGATGCTTAACCGACTGAGCCACCCAAGTGCCCTAAGACTGAGATACTTTAACAAGATCTCAGAGAACATGGCAGAAAATTGTCACTTGTCCTTCAAAGAGCAAAATCTTCTGAACTGAATATTTTACTAATGTTAGGGAATGATATTTTCCTCTTTTTAGTCAGAAGTAGTCATGGTAGTTACATGGCTAGAGAATTACAGCGCTAAAATGTGTCTCAACCATCTCATTAAATCCACTCA
Source organism: Crocuta crocuta (assembly GCF_008692635.1). NCBI lineage: Eukaryota > Metazoa > Chordata > Mammalia > Carnivora > Hyaenidae > Crocuta > Crocuta crocuta. The sequence goes on along the minus strand of NW_027529183.1, from coordinate 1,317,150 downwards.
TCCTTTTGACTGCCTAAGTGTAACTGTATGATATATGGATGTGTGTTTCTGATACTGGTCTGTTCATTTGTCTGGATTTGAGCTTATCCCTTAACTTAGAGAGCTACCTGGGTAAGTGCACTTATATTAGTGTTCTCTGGAGATACTGAACAACAGGATGTGAATTCATACAGAGAGGGGGAGGGGAAGGGGAGGTTTAAGGTATTGGCTCATGGAGATGGATGTCTGAAATCTGCAGGGTGAGCCGGCAAGCTGGAGACTCAGAAAAGAGCCAGCGTTGCTGTCCAAGTCCAAAGGCCATGCTGCTGTCTAGTCTGCTGGCAGAATCCTTTCTTGCATTAGGGAGATCATGTTTCATCTGGTTGAGGCCCTCAGCTGACTAGACAAGGCCCACCCATATTCTGGAGGATAACCTGCTTTACTCCAAGTCCTTTCTTTATATTTTAATCTCATCCAAAACACTTCCACAGATACGTCCAGCATAATATTTGACCAAGCATCTGGGCACCACGGCTTGCCAAAGTGACATAAATTAGCCATCATGACCCCTGAAACTCCTTCAGCAACAACCAAATAAAAAGGAATTTATAGGATATGCAGTTCGTTTAGGTCCAATAAAGTTCTCTGTCTCCCAGATTCAGGAGTAGCGAAATGTTGGCCACTAACTAATCCTTCAAAGAGCCATTGCCTTCAGTAAACTGGACGTTACTGCATTCCACTAACTAGACTGGCTTGCCCACAGGTCTCTGCAAGTTTGTTTGTTTTTTTTAGGATTCCTAGAGTGAACGGAAGAAGATGGCTTAGCTCCGTAATCCAGCATCCCGTAGCTGCCAAGTGTGAAGGTGGGCATATCTGCATCCCTCACATCCCCTACTGATTTGTAATCAGCCTGTTTTGAATGGCTTTGATTTAATACGGAGGTCAGAGGTTCATAGCTTACAGGGGGGTCCTGATCCTGATCTGAGAATGCTTCCTTATATCATGGATTGAGACACCTAGTCGGTCATTACCAATCATTTTTCTGCATCATTAAGATTCTTAATAAATCAGGAAGATGTGAGCAAAACTCTACTTCATTTTTCGTTTTGATTCATTCTTTTACCATTTCTTTCTTAAAAATCTTACTCCTCCGTGGGTGTAGACCTCTAGAGTTTAGGAGGATCTGTGGCACAAGCATTGGTTATCTGTTTCTCCTTCTTTCCTACCTGAAAGCTCTGTGATCGGAATAGTCCTTCGTGGCCACATCCCATTCAACCTAGACCAATTTTACAGCATCCGCTACAGTTCGTAAGTTCTGTCTGTCTACCAATAGTATCTGCCCTTTAGCATACAAACTAATGAATATCATTTTATAATGCTAATGAAGAAGAGATGCTATCGTTGGGGCTAAAAGTTCTAGTTTTAGCAAATATTTGAAGTTTTTAAATTTATACACATGATTTCACCTGGCACTTCAACCTTCATTTCTTAAGAGTTTAACCTCCATCTCTCTGTCTTTACTTTTAAACTCTGGGCAATCACGTCTGCTTCTTTCTTGCCTTTACCTAGAAGGAACGTGGGCCTAACAAGTTGAATTTGCTCTTATTAACTCGGAGGTCTTTCTGAAGTTTAGGAGTACTCCCAGCTATCATAAATCAACACCTCACATTCTTCCTCATCCTTCCTCTTTCTTCATTCTGCAATGCAGAACTTGGATCAGGATCAGTGTGAGTTATGAATGTGCTCCGTAAAGAGGCCACATTTTCACAGGACATCAAACTAGTATGGTAAGACAGTATCGGCAGTGGGGGTTCCATGGAGGAGGTGGAGTCTACTGCTGGCATTTGAATTGCGTACAAGACAGATTCATGCAGGATGTAAGTCGTAGGGGACCGTGTTGTTCATAAAAGCCTTAAATTCAAACATATTCTCTGTATGTATTTCAAACTTGTGCCAGAAAGGCATGCCGTACGTAAAGATGACTGTTTCTTTCACAGCCATTGTACTGTAAAAGAAAGAAAAACCTATTTGGTTTGGTGGCCTTGCTAGTGAGAAAATAGCGCTCTCTCCTAGAGCAAACTCTGCGACATACCTTGATGCGGAAAACTTTCTGCTTGACATTTGCAGCGGCTTAGGTCAATGCCGCAATAAGTAGCAACTTCAGCCCCTATTACTTAAGGTGGGAACAAGAAAGTCATTTGTGATGCGGTGTGATAGCGAGAGCATCTTCCTCTGAATTGCAGTGTGAAAGAGAAAGCTGAAAAACGTTTCACAGTATTCCAGTTGGCAAATGGTAGCATTTTTGTACGTCAGCACTGCTGAGGGTTCAACGCAAAAGCTCATCTGAAAGTGAAATTGATGGAAGCGCAGACCAGTGAACACTATCGCCGCTCTAAACAGAGCGTGCGTATGTGTTTGAGCACATATGTGAGTAACCTTTCAAAATAATGCACACATCTGACCATATGCTCCAAGGCATGCTGCTAAAACCCTGCCACAGCTTTCAGAGAAAAATAAACAAAATTTACATTGGCATCAGCGTGAACTTATAATTATCCTGGGATAAGAAAGATACTAAGCAATGTTTTAACATGAGTTTTATGCTGGAATGCCCCGCTTCTTGTAAGGCAATCACTGGGATGATTGTTTTGATCTCAACTCAAGGGTTTCCAGAAAGGATATTTTCTGAGTATTTGTAATATTTAATCCTATACTTTGCACCATGATTTCCTTACATATAGTAGCTGATCACTTTCTAAATAGATTTTTTTTACGTTTCATTATTCTATCTTTTGCTTTTTGCCATTAATATAACTATTGCTACTACAATCATTATTACTGAATGATTGCAGTGTTGTTCCCAGGAATGTTCGAATCGCTCCCACAGGCACGAAGCCTCTGAAAACTCCCCATATATTGATTTATTTTTTTCACTTCTATTGGAAAACAGTTGGAAGTAAATCGACTGTTCACTATTGTTCCCAAGTAAGTCCCACCAATCCGTGTGTTCCTCTTTCAGAAAAAATAAATTTCGTATTATTGCAACAAAGGAAACATGTAATGCTTGCACTGTTCCTGTGGAGAATCCCTGTTCAAACACTTGGCTGCTTAGGGCTCAATGTTGCTACTAAGGAAACGAGAAGGATCTGTCCGCCATGACAGAGAAAATTCCCAATTCCTGTCTGCCAGTCATAGAGAAGGGTGTGAAAGGGGGCACTGTCCTATCCCTCTGGCTTTGAAGCAGAGCCAAATCTTTGCTTCTTACCCTACAGGTTAAGAGGTTCACATCTGTGTACCTGCATGAAAGAAAAGATGAAATAGAAACATAGAGGATGACACATGGGGTGTTGGTCTCAGTCCATTTGGGCTGCTCTAAGGAAGGAGTGCACACTGGGTGGCTTATAAACAGCACAAGTGTACTTCTCCTAATTCTGGAGGCTGGAGGTCTGGTGCCCGTATGGTTGAGTTCAGGTGAGAGACCTATTCCAGGCTGCTGATTTCCAACTTCTCATTGTGTCTTCATGTGGCCAAAAAAGGGTGAGAACGCTCTGGGGTTGCTTTTATGGGGCACTAACCCCGCTCATGAGGGTTCCACCTTCTTGACCATATGCCATCTCAGAGGCCCACCTCCTAATGCCATCCTTCTGGAGGGTATGCATTGCAACAGAGGAATCTGGGAGGACATAACAGTGGTAAGCTTTGAATGTCATGAAATGTGGTTTTGTGTAGAGAGGGAAGAGAGAGAATAGATAGACATAGAATTGTCTCTAGGTCTCTCGCTACCCTGACATGCCCCTTTCCTTGTTTGTTTTGAAAGAACCAAAATCAGGGACGCCTGGGTGGCTCAGTCAGTTAAGCATCCAACTTCGGCTCAGGCCATGGTCTCTCAGTTCGTGAGTTTGAGCCCTGCATCGCGCTCTGTGCCAACAGCTCAGAGCCTGGAGCCTGCTTTGGATGCTCTGCCTCCCTCTCTCTCTGTCCTTCCGCCACTCACACTCAGTCTCTCTCCCTCTCAAAAATAAATAAACATTTAAAAAAATTTTATAAAATAACCAAAATCAGGCCTAGCCTGGAGAAGGGAGAACTGCCCTAATTTTGACAAGCACGTAACACACAAGGTTTTATCCATTTTGCTCTGCTCTGATATGCAGAAGTATAGATTTCCATGCAATTGTTACCGTTTCCAAACTAAGCCTGACCTTGCCTTTGCACGCCGACTCATCTACAGCATCCTCGGGGCAGCACCCTCCTGCTAGGCTTTTCCCTGTGCTTGCCCCAGACCCACCTTCGGCAGATTACCATCAACACTACTTACAGTGTCAACAAAACATGCCATTCCTTGACACGTGGACTAGTTTAAGTCCACATTTACTGTGTCTCCACAGCTCTCCTTATAGTACCCACCACATCCGACACTAACGTTTTAGAGATCTGAACCCGAGTGTGAGCTGTAGTGGGAGCTGAATGCTTTCTGACAGAAGGGGTCATATGCGACTTATACATTGCTGCTTCCTCGGCACTGGCCACCAGCCAGACTGAGACCCTCTGATATCTGTGAAGTGGGTAAACTTGAAAGTGAAATGGGTTCTAAACACACATTCCAAACCTCAAATATCCCCAGCCATTTTTTTTTAAAAATTGGTAGAATCCAAGAATTCAAAAAGTTAGGGGTGGGGAACACTCTAAAGTGTCCAGGCTTCAATTCATCCGAGTTTATAATTTGATCTTGACATTTTTCACTGAACTCAGGATTGCATAGAGAACCCAAATGGAAAGCTCACTTGCAACAATAGTTCCTCTGTTCACAGTATCCAGCACGGCTCAGCTTCTGATTGTTCCTCACTAGACACCCGAATTGCAGTCTCGGAGGGGGAGCTCCATTAGAACTGCATAAAAACATTTCATAAAAAAACCAATATTTGTGGAGTCAGTTTCAAGAACAGTCTGTATCCTCGGGTCTAAAACGTGTCTGTAAATTACAGAGTGGGCACAATTGTGTTAGAGCAAAGACCAAGAGAAGAACTTACAAATGTCATCAATACCATGAGATATGTGTACATTCACCAGGTTTTTATTTCCATGTAAAATGCACATATTTTCTGCCAGATTTATCGGCTCCCACAATATAATAACACAGATTCACATTCACCTGCCTCATCCTCATGCGTGGCTTCTCAGTAATCCACCTTAGAAATATCCATAAAGCTATTTAAGTCTTCACTTCCATTTGTTTTCCTTTGTCTCTTAAGTATATGTTAATTTTACATCTCAGGCCTGAGAGGAGATTCTTATTTACATGATTCTAGGTACTTCACTTCCTCCCTCTCCCCCTTTTATATTTATTTATCTATATCTGTCTATTTATCTGTCTATTTAGCTGTCTATCATTTATCATCTTTCCATCTCCTATCTGTTATCTATCTATCTACCATTTATCCATTGATTTAGAAACTAAAGGACATAGAAATGATATTTTCGATAATTCTCCAAAGACTCAAGCTATAGTTAGTTCAGTTTCTTAAATGCCTGTGGGAAGTCATTCCTACTAATCCATCTGGGCAACAGATTTTATTGGTATCAACATTTCTGAGGCACAAGTCAAAATTTAGGGCTTTTTTCTTGTTTTCTTTGAGAGTCTTATTGTGGTAATGATGAGGAGCAATGACAGAAATCCAGTCTGACTCCTAGCGCTTGAAGGCCAGGAAAGTAAGTCACAGTTTGAGCATGAAGGTCAAGCCTCATGCATTGAACTTGAATTACAGTCGTTCCCCCCCCTCCGTATCCATGGTTCTGCTTTCCCCACGGCAGACCATGGTCAGAAAGCAGATGGTCCTGATTTGTCATCAGGCCCATAGTAGCCAGGGCTATGTAGTTACAGTGCCTATGTCATCCACCTCACTTCATCTCATCATGGAGGCATTTTATCATCTCACATCATCACAAGAAGGAGAGGGATGAGTACAATACGATAAATTATTTAGAGAGACCATATTCACATAACTTTTATTAAAGTATATTGTTTTAACTGTTCTATTTTATTATTATTATTGTTACTCTCTTACTGTCCTTAATTTATAAATTAAAGTTGGTCATAGGTATGTATGTATAGGAAAAAACATCATATATATCGGGTTCAGCATGATCTGCAGTTTCAGGCATCCGCTGAAATCTGGGGGTCTTGGAATGGATCCCTGTGGATAATGGGGTGGTTGACTGTGCACCTGAATTGTTTCCAGCAGTTTCCTAAGTCTACAAAGGCAATCAAATCAGCATCTACCTTGTTCCTGTAGAATATATTTCACTCTTCTTCACCTGGACCTGGGGACTGAGCTAATTGACAGCTTCCTAGAATGCTGAGAAAGAGCTCCAGACCTTAGATTTGTCGCCTTATTGGGGGGGATCAGATGTCATGAACAGCCTTGACTCAGTGTCTGGCTGAGTCCTGAAAACTTCTCTGTCTTTACTTCTCAACAAGCTCAGTGTTCTTCTGGCCCAAGTCAGAGTGGCTTCTACTTTACTCATTCAGTCTATTACTCTATTCAGTGTTGCCATGTCTGTGCTTTACTGTTTACATGTACCAAAGTGTAGTGTCAGCATTTATAGAAATGGCTAACCTTTGGTCCAAGTGCAAATAGAAATACAGTGCCATAGTAAAACCAGGCCACTGCCCACAGAGCATAGGAGTATTGGAATGCATGCTATCACCCCTCTTACGCTTAGAGCAAAATGACAAAAACATTCCAATTCAGCAGAGGTAAAGGACATTCTAATTTAATCATCTGGTGTTTAATTTAATCACATGTAACATTGTTTATTTGTTTGCTCTTACACAATTAATATTAATTAGTGAATATTACTGAATTTCCTGGAGAATACTGTAGAACATTTGAGAGCTGGTCCTCAGAGGTACAGTCATGCAGATGTACTCATGCATATGACATACACACACTATTATTTGATAAAGTGCAGGCTGTGTCTACACAGGGGGTGACCACACAGGAAGTGAAGGGGGAAGGAGGGAAGAAAGGAGGAAACATTGATTTACTCATATGATGGACCAGTTACACTCTTTCCACTTGGTTTTGTTTGGTCTTGTTTTCCTATGTGCATCGGGTTCACCTCTTGAGATAGGATGGCCCAGCTGTTTTGGGGTGCTACAGGCTGGAAAGTATATGCTCTGTATGATCCAAGCATCTGAATTAAAATTCCTGCTTGAAATTCAAGGGCCACAGAGCTTTGGGCGAAAGACATCCCCTCTCTGAAGCTCGATTTCCTCTTTTGCAAAATGGAGAAAATTGTGCATATCTCATAGGGTTGCTGTAAGGATTTAAAATAACATATGTGAAGCACTTGGCAGACAGTCTCCTTTCCTCAACATGTTCTCATCACTGGTGTTATTAGACCAGATAAACATCTTGAATCCTGACTTGATTTTGATTATAAGACCGGATGCGTCTTAAGTGAAAACTCCCAAATTCTTATTATTGTAATTCTGAAAAATGGTGCATGAAATTCTCCAAGAAGTTCGTAGAATACTAAGAATGAGGAAAGCTTTTAAGTGGCACCAACCTAGAATGAATGGGCACTCAAAATAAACCAAAAGCGAACAAAACAAAACAAAAGAAACAATGCAAACAAATCAAGCCCCAAATAACTTAGCACTAAGAGTGCTGTCCTTTGGTGCCTATGTAGCACATAGTAGATGGTGGTTTCTCTGTGGAGAACAAGGTGCTTGATGGATGGTCATTAGAACATAAAACCTGGTGCATTTTTTCAGAATTCACTATGTAAATTCTGTGGCCCATAGGCCCTGTAATGGGACTCTGTCTGTTGGTGGGAGTCATGAACGTGGAATTTAGGTTCCCAGTCTGCCCCCATGAAGGAAGAGCTCTGGTTACTGTGTTTCCAAAGCTTTCACAACAGTAAAAATGGTGGAGGGGAGCAGCTGGGTGGCTCAGTTGGTTGAACGTCCAACTTTGGCTCAGGTCATGATCTCATAGTTCATGAGTTCGAACCCCACATCAGGCTCTATGTCAAGAGCTCAGAGCCTGGAAACTGCTTCAGATTCTGTGTCTCCCTCTTTCTCTGTCCCTTCCCTGCTCTCACTCTGTCTCTCTCTCTCTCTCAAAAAAATAAATCAATATTAAAACAGATTTTTAAAAAAATGTGTGTGGGGAGGGATGGGTGAGAGTGAGAGAGAAAAAGAGAGAAGGAAGAATACTAGTTCTAATATTGTAAATTTTAAAAAATAGATGCCTGCTTTGAAGTTCTATTTGCTAATGTTAAGACTTTCCAGAACAATAGTTCATACTTGGCTCAGTTGTAGGTAATTATTCTAATGGGTATTAACTTATGTCTAGACATGACCAGTTTGTCTTTGCTGCTAATGGGATTATTACTTCTGAAATTTTAATACAACGTGGCTATGAACCTGTAGCATACTGATAGATCCTAATTTGACCATAACATTGTCTGCATGTTGCAGATTTCTTGTCTACTAGCCTCAACAAGGCATTGCATCTTACCTCTGTCTTTCACAGGTATAAATGTGAAACCTTGGGGGATTTCCCTTACAAAGAAAGATAGATTCTTAAAAAGAAAACCCTTACTCTCCAGTTATAAACAGTACCAAAGAGAGAAAGCAGTAGAGTATTTAATAAAGTCACTGTGACCACATAGGGATTTACCTGATGAACTAAAATTTTGAAAGCTATTCTAAGATGCATAAAGGGCCAAAATTAAGAAGACATGGAAACAAATAGCAGGAGCTTTCCTTTCTCTTTTTTTCTTTCTTTCTTTCTTTTTTTTTTCCAGCACAAAGGGGTTTATTCGAGAATTGCAATTCAGGACATGCAGGAGCCTTCAAAATATGTCTTCATAAAGCTAAAGCCTTGTACAACTCGAGACATGTGGAAAATGCTAAGGGCCATTGAAAGCCAGGAAGAAGACAGAAACAAAGGGCTACACTCTTTGCTTGTGTCAGATGGATAATGTGAACAAAACCCAGGAAAGAGAGGGGACTACCAAACCCTAATGGGATTTCAATAAGACTGTTCTCTAACCTGGAAATATAAAGGCAAATCAGGTAGACTTTCAGCCCAAGAAATTAAGGATGTGGTCAGATAAAATATGGGGAATAGAATGTGCCCCCAAATATGTTCCGAATCCCTTTTCGTGTCCACTTCCAACACCCGAGTCGAGGTCCCCATGTTCTGTCACTCAGATGAGGCATTGCCCTCTTACACAGTCCTTTTGCTTCGGCTTTTACTCCTGTGCCGTCTTTCTTTTGCACAGCAGCCAGGGAAATTTTTTTAAACCATAAACCAGATCAGGTAATGTCCTGCTTACAGTCCCACCCTTGACAAATGGTACCTGTCTACCTCTTTGTCCTCCACCCATTCTGCGCTTCTTCTGGCTACAAAAGCCCATTTAACTTCTTTCTACTCAATTGAACAATCCAGACTCATTCCCACTTTAGGACCTTTAATAGATCATGGTAGCTATTCCCTCTACATGCAATGTTCTCTCTCCTGATATCTACCAACTAATATCTTTATGTCATCCACACCTCTGTCTGAATATCACTTTCTCAGAGAGGCCTTCCCTGGACATCCTACATAGAATGGCCACCCACACATCTGTGTAGGGGACTAAGCACCTCATTGCTTTTTTTCTCATCTGTGCCCATTGTTGCTCTCACCCCATTAGAGAAGGTCTACAAAGATAGGTACACTGTCTATTTTATTCACTACTGTCTCTCCCAAGTACCTAGGACAGTGTATGGTATGTCATAGGCTCTCAATAACACATTTGTAAGAATGAATGAATGAATGAATGAATGAATGAATGATGAAGAGCTGGGAGAAATAAACAACAAAGGAGCTCGATGTAAGTTAGAGTTGGTGTCCTGGGAATGCTTTTGGAAGAGGTGGGGTCAGGTTGGAACTATGCCCAGGGCTTGGAAAGGTGGAGAGAGAACTGGGCACATACTCTGGGCTTTGGAAGCTGGTGAGGAAAGAGCCAGCCTAAAAAGAAACTTGCATGGCAGGGAGTGGTAGGGAATGAGACTAAACAGAGTGGTGTCCGATGAATGGCAGAAGGGTTTGAAAACTACCCAGAAAGATCAGTGAATCTGGCAAATCGAGTGTATTCTGTGTATGTTTGTTGTGTGCAAAATAAAACTATGTTTACCACAGATAAAATGTTGTCACAACTAATTTTCTAAATGATTTCCTCACTTCTATAGGAAGCCATTTTGGTGGTGGTTGTTGTTAAATGACTCTAGAAACCCTTATCGTTACATCTGTTAATTCTACAGATGTTCACACGGACATAAAGTAACAATTTTTCTCTAAAACCAGCATACGCTCTTCATTTGAATTTATTAGACTTGGGTTATAGTATTATGAATTTCTACTTGCAGAAAAGGTCATAATTAATATATGACCTATTTTATTTTATTTTATTTTCAGAAAAGAACCATGAGACACTTGTCATAATTGGGAAATGTGACAGTTCCTTCCAGAGCTTGTATTTCCTGTCGTAAAGCTTGACCATCCCAGTGCTGACAACCTGGGCTTCTCTATAAAATAAGTAGCAGACAAAAACAAAAACATACAAATAAAAACTTGGTCATTTTTAACATTGCAAAGATGCAGTGTGTTAACAATTGCTTAGCTCACTTTCTCATGCCAAGGTCAATTTAAGCTGCCTTGGTCAGGATTGAACTTAACTGACAGTTCTGAACCAAATCTGTGCTGGAGGCCTGCATTCTTAATTTGCATGTTTCCTATGCGGCCTTGGACTAGCTACTTTAGCTCAATTTCCTCAACTGTGAAATGGATTCAATAAACAGTGTCATTGCAAAATGCAAACTGTAGCTGAAATAAGCCGTATGCTAATGACGGCCTGTTCTGACAAGAGATTTCCTGTCCTCTCGCTGCCATCAACACTAAGACATGCCATTTTGTAAAAATCCCTCAGATTTATTTAGGTGGAGACTTTTTGTTCCGAATGGCATTGATCTCACAAAACACACGAAGACTAGGGAGCAGTGAAAAGTCCAGCAAGGGAAACTAAGAATAACAAAAGACCTCTTGATGCAGAAGGGCATCTAGGTGGGGCTGAGTCAGAATGCCAGGCTCAGCTTTACTTAGGGAGAGTGGCTGCCGCCCGAGGAAAGGGAATGAGGCCTGGGGTAGCAGCCCTGCATAGAGCCTTAGGGTGAATGCCCACTGGAAAAAGCAGCTATGCAACTACTTTGAGAGGCAAATTACTATTTGTTCGACTTTGTCCTGAAGCCATAGGATCTTTTATTTTTTAATAGTTTATTGTCATGTTGGTTTCCATACAACACCCAGTGCTCATCCCCACAAGTGTCCTCCTCCATGCCCATTACCCCCCTCCCCTCTCCCCCATACCCATCAGTCCTCAGTTTGTTCTCAACATTCAAGACTCTCTCATGGTTTGCCTTCCTCTCTCTCCCTGTTTTCCCCCTTCTTCTCCCCAACGATCCTCCGTTAAGTTCCTTCTAATCCTCCTATACGTGCAAACATATAGTATCTGTCCTTCTCTGCCTGACTTATTTCGCTCAGCATAACACCCTCAAGGTCCATCCATGTTGCTACACATGGCCAGATTTCACTCTCTCTCATTGCCATTTACTATTCCATTGTGTAGATAAACCACATCTTCTTGGTCCATTCGTCCGTTGATGGACACTTAGGCTCTTTCCATGTTTTGGCTATTGTTGAGAGTGCTGCTATAGGATCTTTTCTGCCAAGATCTCAGAACAAGCCAGATACTGCAAAGCCCAGGGGACACAGAGCAAAAAAAAAAAAAAAAAAAAAAAAAAAAAAATGGAGGAGGAAGTTGGCAGTGACGGACAGCAGTTCTGCGGGCTGGAGTCTTTTGAGAGCAAAGCCCTGGTGATGGGGCTGGCAGCCTGCGGGGCTCAGGGCACCTGGATGTTACAGGGAAGGAGGGCTGGGGAGCGGTGGGAGCAGGCTGGTGTGGTGCCCTGCTGAAGGGCCCAGAGCACGTTTGGGAGATGGGGGTCCTCACAAGAGGAGAAGCAGTCGTGGTCTCCAGAAATCCACAGACGGAAACAGCAAGGGGAGAGTTCGGGCTGGAGATGTCTTCGAGACGAAAAATGCAACAGCAGAGTGACAATTCATGTAAAAGTTTGGAGGAGTGCAAGGTGGCACCACTCGAGGTTGAATCAGTGGTGTGGGGCAGGCCAGGCGCCATCCCCTGGACGAAAAGAGAGAAATGGGAGAGAAGAAGGCAGTGGTAGAGGATCAAGAACAGAAAGTAAACCAAGGTGTTTTGGCAAAAGAAGCAAGAGAAGAGGTAATGATAGCCATAAAAATGATGGAAGAGACTTTGTAGAGTTATGGAGGGATTATGATATATCCGTGAAAGAGGTCCTCAGGTTCCACACAAAACCAGTAGAAAGGGACCCCATCAGTTACACCTTGGCAGCCTTCTGGAAAGCTAAGATAACCAGCCCTGCAGGTGTCTGTCCAAAAAAAAATAGATGCTGCCACACCACACAAATAATTTACAGAAATATATGGACACCAATTTCAGTAGACTTCTACTGTCTAAAAGAAATTATATTATCGGGGCACCTCGATGGCTCAGTCGGTTAAGCATCTGACCTTGACTCACATCATGATCTCACAGTTCATGGGTTTGAGCCCTGCATTGGGCTCTGTACTTACAGCTCAGAGCCTGGAGCCAGATTTCTCTCTTGTTTCAGATTTCTCTCTCTTCCCTCTCTCTCTTCCCCTCCCCCACTCACACTCTGTCTCTGTCTTTCTCAAAAATAAATAAACATTTTTTTAAATTAAAGAAATTCTATTACTTATTGGTTTGAGTCCACATTCTGCTTCACTATATAATGGAAGCCAATTTAATATTTTCCAAAACTCTGCCTTCCAATGTGTAGAAAGGGGATACAGATATTTACTTCTTATGTTGGTTGTAGGCATGAAAGTATCAATAGAGGCAGCAGCCTTGGTGGTGGATAAAATATCGGACCCTGGAAAAGGAAAGGAACGTAATTTAATGTACTCAGTTGGAAATATTAGTGTGAACTCATGACCTTCAAAAGACACATATTTTCTGGTCTGTCTCCACTAATCGTCCCTACGGCAGCCACACTTCCACCCACCTGCAGCTCTCATGTGCCCCATAATGCCTATATTTTGTCCCTGACAATGCACGCTACTAAAAAGAACCAGGATACCTGCAGAGGAAATTGATTCCATGTCTTTGAGCCAAAACAGAAACAAAAACAACTCCAGAATTGGTCTGGAATATCCTTTCGTTGTCTGGAATCCCAATGATAACTTCAAAAATGTCAAGGGCAGTGCTGAAGGACAGAAGAGCAAATTTAAAGGGGGCTTGCACTAGCTAAGCTCCAAGCACCATCTTCATAATAGTGATAATAATCATAATAGTTAATTGAAATAAGTGGAGACTGTGAACAGCTATGAATTAGTAATTATATTCAGAAGAGAAAAGTGAGTATAAAATGTTCAAAATGTAGTTATAATACAAAGAAGGGTATATATAATAGTGTATGTTTAATTTATAGATTTTAATAAAAGGAGTGCTAATAAATGAGATTCCTTTAAAGCCTTGTGCCATGTGAAATTGTAATAAATTCACTTTTATAAAAGATGTAAACAACCTGCAAAATGCAACAGAAAAAAATTACCCAGAGAGTAGCATATTTGATTGCAAAAAATCATTTTTCAATATACCCACTGTGATTTTGGATTGTTTTGATGTCCCTTCATATCATAGTTTTTATTACCTGGAATATAAAAGAAAGAAATTGGGGGGAAAATGAATCATTAACAATTTAATTTAAATTATGAGTCAATTTAACTCCAACTCTCCTACATTTTGTAAATTGTTTATTCTATAGATGCAAATGTATTAAAATTAAAACTGCACATTTATTTTATGGGCATCTTGAATCTATGAGTATTTTGTTTGTTATTTTAATTATGTATCTCTTTATAAGTACAGAAATGTATGCATTTCTATCTGTGTGGGAAGGAAGAAAAAAATACAGAGAATTGCAATTCAAATAGTCCAGGAAAAAGTAGATATTATGCGGAGGTGGAGAAGGCCTGCCTTCACCTGCTGACATCAGAATTGGAGCGTGGGTCACCATGTGCTCCAAAAATGACAAGTTAGCCAAATGCCTAGAGGAAAAATAAATGTGGACAAATTGTCTCATCTCCTAAGACATGAGACCCCTAGATGGTGTTGCTAATTATAACAAAATGCTGGTAAGTACATACTTTTTGACCTTTTTATTATATATTTATAGAGTCACAAGAAGTCTCAAAGAAAGTTCAGAGAGACCCCATGCACCCAGTTACCTTCCCATGGATTCATCTTACAGAGTTACAGTTCAATATCAAATCAAGACTTTGGCATTTGTACAATCTGTATGTATAGTTACGTGTCATTTTATCAGGTGTATAGATTCACGTAGCCACCACCGCAGTCATCACATAGAACTATTTCATACCCCCAGAGATCTCCCTTGTGTCATTTACTGTCCCAGACCCCACCGCGCTCATGCACCATTCCTGACAAACACTGTCTGTTTTTAATCTCTGTTAGCTTATCGTCTTGAGAATGTTATATCATTGGAATCATACAGCTACATGAGGTTTTTGCTTTTCATTGAGCACAGTGCCCTTGAGATCCACTCAGGTTGTTGCCTGTTACTGGTAGATTTTTTCCCTTTTTATGGCTGAGTAGTAGTCAATGTCAGCTACTCTGGCACTGATGAAGGTGGAACCGATATACAGAATTGATCACAGTCTGTTTACATTTGTCCAAGATGTATCAAAAAAATATCCCTGCTGTGTTGGAATAGGTCAAAGATCTATGCTATGAGACAGTGGCTTTAACCTTAATCACACAACCCTTTTTGTAAAGATGATAGCATTTTTTCCCCAACAGAATTCCTTCACTCTCAAGAACACAGATGGTACAATAAGGGAAAAGCCATTTTTTTTTCATTCATTTGGGCAGCACTAATTGGATTGCATATTACTACTAATTTTTTTAAAAAAGCAACAATTTGAAAGTATGGTTAAGAATTTATTTCTAGGTCCTGGGGCTCAGCTATTTACTAGGAGTATGTCATAGAAAATTATCATAGTTTTGCAAAATAATATCAATTTTTTTCATCCAGCAAAATCTTGATGGCAAGGAGGATGAAAGAAACATATGAAGGTTTAAAGATACCAAAAATTATTTATTCAACAAATGTTACATTAATTTTTACATGTCAAATGCTTATACATACTAAGGATACAGAAAGGAAAACAGAGCTTAGGTCCTCAAAGGGTTGAGTCCAGTGGGGAAGATAAAGTCAACAACCAAAAAATACCAAATACTGAAGTTTTCTCAAGAAATTGAGACTAGAGGGGCACCTGGGTGTCTCAGCTGGTTAAGCCTCCTACTTTGGCTCAGGTCGTGATCTTGCGGTTCGTGGGTTCGAGCCCCGCGTTGGGCTCTGTGCTGACTGCCAGCCCAGAGCCTGGAGCCTGTTTCAGATTCTGGGTCTCCCTCTCTCTCTGACCCTCCCCTGCTCTCGCTCTCTCTCTCTCGCTCTCTCTCTCTCTCTCTCAGAAATAAATAAAAAAACATTAAAAAAAGCAATTGAGATAGAGTGTGTCATGTCTCACCCTTAGCTTAGAGCTAGTAGTTTCCAAATCTTCAGGGGCTCTGAGTAGCCAGTTGTTTGAGAAGCTCTTTTCTCTGAAAGGTGAGGTCAGTGTCAGGGACTGGAGACTGGGAAAACGTGGTCACATCTGAGATAATGAGGTTCTTTGAATCTTTTAAGACTGGGGAGACCAGGGCTTTTGAACTTGTGACTGGCACCAAAAATAAAAAATAAGGCATTCTTTAATCCAGACACTCATGTCTAGTTTCACAGAAGGAATCCTAAACGTTCTAGAACATAAACTTTCCCTTAAAAAAAAATCTATTATTTACTAATTGAGTCAAGAAAGGTTTCTTTTGCAGCTCTTTCAAGGGGAATGACATTGTTGGCGTCTAGAAAACTCCAGGGGACAGGGCTTCTGGAAAAGTACTCACCAATGATAACCAATGAAAAATTATGGGCATGTCAGGACTTCCTATCTCTTTTTAGCGGGGTACATTGGGATTGCTTAACATTAGGAATATTTGCCTAGGACTAGCAGAGGAGAAAAGCATCTTATTTTCATTTTCCTGTTGTATAATATAACAAGTTGTTTATGCTTATGGTTTTTCTATGTTTATTTTTAGTGGTGTCCTTTATGTTCTCTTAAAAACTTACCCTGATAATATTCAGTGTCTCTCACATATTAAAACCCAGGTTTCCGGTCTATATGTCCACATTCCTGTCCAGAGTTTGTAAGACATAATGTTCTTTTTGAATGACAATACATACGTAAAATGAGATATCCTTTATAAATTGAGACATGGAGTGGGGGTGGAATGCCCCAGATGGGATTTCAGTGATCACAAAGCTCATGTGTCCCAGTATGGTTTCTTCCAAACTATGAAACTGTTCTTAAACAGAGAATACAGACTTTGTAGACCGTGAGATTTTCATCTAGAATAGAATGTGTTTTTAAAATAACTCCTTTGCCATTTATTAAAAAAAATACTGAAGTCTGCACGAAGAGATTTAGCATCTCCAAGTTAGAAAAATCCAACTGGTCAGTAATTACATATGCAAAAAATGTCTGGATTAAGATGTACATCTAAAAGTAGATACCTGATGGTAGCTCTATTTATGGTGAGCACAGCATAACATACAGAGGAGATGAATCACTATGTTGTACACCTGAAACCAATGTAACATTGTGTGTCAACTATACTCAAATAAAAAATGAATTCGCTACCAAATTTTTCTGCAAACAACCAAATAAACAAAACCTCCCAGAACTAGAGCTCTGAAGAGGAAGTATCTTTTCCATAAACTTTTTGTATGAATATGTCACAGATCCACCAGTCACGCTCTCTTCCTAGAAAATACAGGTTATTCCTTCAGTGTTCTGTATCTGAACATTCTCTTATAGGCTATACAATTTTTGCGTACAAAAGCCTTTATCTTTGGAAAGGTACAATATGCATTGTACTGTGCAATTTACAAAAGGAATGTATTTATTCAAGTTCATTTTTCGGCTTTGAGCATCTTTTCTGCTATTTTTTGCATGAATATTTCCATTTTCAAGACAATTGAAAATGGCCTCTTTTTTTGGTGATAATCCTCACATTCTCTCTTGAGTACCCCTCAAATGACTACCTAATTTTCCCAACTATTTCAATCACAGGAGCTCCAAGAAAAGGGGTGGCCCGAACACAAAGTACAATAGAGCTCCTGGGTATTTTTAAAGACCTCTTCACACCTCTCAGTTCTCTTCTCTGTCCTGACACCTGCCATGGGCTGCTGGCCTATGAATCACAGTGTTTTCACAAGATTATCTCATTTGGTCCTTACAAAAGCCCTCTTTTTACAGAGAGAAACTTGAGACTCAGGGATACAAAATGACGTGAGAGCACTCAGACTCGGGCCTGGTTTTCTGATCGCAAGGACTGTGCTTTTCCTCTCCTGCTCTGCTTCTAACGACTGGCCTCTGGACTATAACGCCTACCCTGTGGTCAGGAACCCCGTGCCCGAGAGCCCTGGGGGTTCGGCTGGCTGGTGAGGACGTGATCTTCCTCGGTTTATCCCCTCCTCCCATCTGCCCAGCTCAGTGCTGGAGGGTCAAAGGCACAGAAAAACAATACCTGTAGGACTGAAGTAAATGGACTTGAGTGTCTTGTTCCCCCTATATTTTTCACCTACCTTCTTCCATTCCCCTTTGGGAAGAATCATAATAATTACTAAGGTCACCACTGTTTGTTTAGGACCTAGTATGTGTTTAGTTGACCAGTTTTCGCTAATTAACGTGTCCCTTATCCTCACAAACTCTCACTAAAGTGATCCTTAATTACTCCATTTTGTGAATGAGGAAGCTGAAGTTTAGAGAGAAGATGTAACTTCCTCAAGATCGCCGTGCGGGGGCGGGGGGAGGGGGTCTCAGTACTTGGGTTTGGGGGGTCCCTCTGTGTGCTCGGGTGTGGTGCTATGTACCTCCAGCCCAAGTAGTCACTCCCGGTCCATTTCTTGGCAGGAGCGTGTGCATTTGCTAATTATCTATGCAAGCCCGAAAGGACACTAGATTCTGTTCAAACGGAGAGAATAAAACCTAGAACTGGAAGATTTCAGGAACAATAGTTTCAGATTCAGGAAGGGCGTTCACTCCTCTTGGTATTGCTCATACCATTTGCTGTCTTCCCCCCTTCGTGGACATGCCGTTTATTCCTCAACGTCCACATTGCTTGCTACGTGCACTACTCGTCCTAAACCGTCTCATACTTTCCTTGCTTTGTTTATTTCTCACTTTGAATGTATTGGATTAGCGGTTCACGTGAATGTGAGAGCTCTGTTTTTTCCCTATTTATATGCTTGCTTGGAGCAGTGTTTGTTTGTAATAAAAAATCGTTAAATGTTTAAAATGGTTTAATTTACTCAGTCCAGATTTAAAATGTTCTTGGGAGCAGTGTATACAATAAACAGAATAATTTTTAAAATGTGAATATGCAAAGTGCTTTATTTTCTTACTTAAATCCAGTGTTAACTTAATCCATTTTTTTTGTTAATAATTTCAAGTACCCAAATCAGACATTTCAAAGAACATGTTTTTAGAGCTTACTGTTCTGGTTACGTAGTAGTTTACTGATATTCTTATAATTTTTAATATGTCACATTACAGCAATAAGAATGGACTATATTTCTTCTGCCTTCCTCTTTCTGACCCTGTATCTTGCAATCCATATACCTTTTTGGTCCTCAGGTTGAAAAAATTTTTTATTTTAATCTGTGACCATATACTACGTTAAGCATAATTCTCTTTCTGGAGACTAACCAAGCCATGATGTGGTCCATCTGTATGATGCAAAGCCATCCTACATCGAGAATAACGTTGTGTGTGTTTTCAAGTGTGGAAATTAAATGCAGAAAGCTAAAAACAGTTATGTGCAAGGATAATTTCTTGGCATATTCCATCTGTACTTTTTTAAAGCGGAGGTGACCCAGGTTGACTACATTAAGCCAGAACAAAGAGTTCCAAATCCGTTTGGCTACTGTGTTAGAAGTAATTTGGGAGCAGTCTGTAGCACGAGCCAGACTGTGGTGCAGTCGTTTGGTTCTGATTTTCTTGGCTAACCCATGCCCACGTTGTGTGTGGATAATGCTTTAGTTTCTAGATGATGGCACCATTCAGCTTTTGTTTACAATTACCTATTTTTACCATCCGGGACAGACATAGGCTTCATTAATTTCAATTTTATGTGTGATGCCCAAATACCAATTTTAATTTCTTTCTGTGAATGCTGGACCCTGTCTTTAGATTAATCTTGTCTTTAAATTAGGTAAATTTAGGCATTTTCTAATTAGCGCACAATTCTGATGGATAAAACAGTGGCTGCTAATACTTACTGAGTGCTATAGACTTTATAAGGTTTGTACTATTATAGTGTTCAGGTGGGGACCCTGAAGCTTAGAGAAGTTGGACACACTTGCTGCCAGCAAGGGTTGGGTAACTTTCACCTCCAGATTTCATTTCAAAAACCAGGGTTTTAGCTACCATGCAAGTTTGCCTTTGAGCGGATTTTGGGATGGGATCTCTATTTTTCTCTCCTGCTTTCCACCACCTGCAACTCTGACTCAGTAGGAGGTTGGTTATCTATACTGAGCACCAACATCAGGATTTTCTACATGAGAGTATTTCTGGAACACTGTTCCAGAAATAATAGGAGGGACCCAACTACTTAGCTCAACTCTGTTGAACTCCGTGCATCCTGACCAAAAGGAATTTTGGCTGGAGGACAGAATTTATTCACAGCAATTATCACCAATACAGCAACCTGAAATTATATTACCAGTAAAAAACATTTTAGTGGAAAAAATGTGGTAGGTCTGCATAAACTCTGGAGTAACTTCCTGTGGCGATGTGAATGTTTATGGCAATACAAATACCAAAGGGGAGAAAATAAGTTAGGTGGAGGGAGACAAAATACCAGAAGCACATAATATTGTTTCTAGTTATAGTGTCACATGGTACATAACTAAGGTACCTTAAAATAGGGAGATTAGTCTGATGTATTTGGGGGGGCCTCATCTAAATTGTATGAGCCCCTGAAAGCAAACATCTTTCTCCTGCTGGTAGCAGAGGGAAAGTCAGAGATACCAAGCATGAGAAGGGGTCTTTGTGCCCTTTGTTGGCCTGGAAATGAAGGGGCTGCATGTCAAGGCAGAGAAACCTCAGTCCTAAATCCACAGGGAACTGGATTCTGCCACCAACCTGGGTGAGCCTAGAAGCAGAACCCTCCTCAGGGCCTCCAGAGGAGAGCCTAGTTCAGCCCTTACCTTGGGTTCATCTTGTGAGACCCTGAGCAGAGAGCCCAGTAGAGCCACGCAGTGCCTGGATTTCTGATCCACAGGACTGGAAGGCAGTAAAGGTCATTGTTTGCAACAGAAAGCTGATGTAGTACAATAATCGATCAATTTTTTTCATACAGAAAGAAAAATACTGCTCCTTCTGAATAGTGGACGATACTCGAGATATCTATCTTGTCAGGTAATTAGTTGGTTGGTGAGGTGCAGAAGGGTATAAGGCAGAATTGCTTGTTAGTCATATGACCAACACTCGTGCAACGTCATGGTCTTTCCAACACCACTCTGTTTCAGGGCTACCTGGTTAGCCCTACTATAAATCCCAGAAGCATATATGATTTCTTTTCCTTAGAATCCCTCCTTAATGGGAATATCCAACCTATAATAGACACCAGAGAAGTAGATTATCATCTTCAGGTCACACTACCAAGTAAGTAGTGTATGTCAATGACTATAATAAAACATTTATTTTGCAAGGTAATAATAATAAGTTGTTTAAAAAAGATGTGGTGAAAACGAACTGGATTTATTCTGTTGGTTTCTTCATGGTCAGTGGAGTCATGCTTTGCCATATGTAAAGCATTCCATAGAGTTACAAGTAAATAGTTCTAAGGAAAATCAGTAAGGAGCATGTGTGGGGAAAACAGATATTGAGTTCAAAATGGAATATGAGTTTTTGATTTGAAAAATCAAATCAGAAATGTGGGGACTTTTATTTCCCCCCTTTTTCCTTTTTGTTGTAGATTAATCTTAAAGGTATTGGTGAAATCTATAAAATACGCATTGGACATGACAACAGTGGACCGGATCCCGGGTGGTATCTGGAAGAAATTAGGCTTGAAAATACAGACACGTGCGAGCTGTTTTGTCTAACTGTTGGCTCCTGGATTGCTGAGAATGAAAATAATGGAGATACGTGGAAAGAACTGCCCATTGTAAGAACTAATAAACCACCTTTGCCAGGTACATACCTTCCCTCCCTTTGTGAGACGTATTAAAAATTAAAACTTTTGAGATGATTTAGAACAGAGATGGGCAACCTTTTTCTGGAAAGGGCCAAACGCTAAATATATTATGCTTCTTGGACCATAAAGTCTCTCCAAACTGGCTAGCTTTGCTGGGGCTGTGAGGCAGCTGCAGATCACATGTAAACTAATGGTGTGGCTGCATGCCAATAAAACTTTATTTGTGGACACTGAAATTGGAATTTCATATAAGTTTCATTTGTCAAGAAATACTATTCTGCTTTCAATTTTTTTTAACCGTTAAGAAAAGTAAAAAGCATGGAAACAGGTGCTGGTAGATTTGGCCCATAGGCCATCGTTTGCCTACTTTTGATCTGGAATATTAGGCTTTAGGATTAGCATGGGTGTGGCCATTCAGAGGTGAAAATGTATATGCAGGGATGTATATGTGTGTCATCAATTCATCTTTCTGTAAACTGTTTTGCTAGCCATCTTAGTGTGGCTTTCTTCTTGGCTATACTATGTGAACACATGTAAGCCATCATGGATTTAGGAGCACCTGAATTCCCTTACTTTGTTTTGTTTTGTTTTGTTTTGTTTTGTTTTGTTTTGTTTTGCCTAAAGGTGAACTCACACATTGCTTTAATTCTCTCTCCATCCATTCCCTGCACTTCTCTGACAGCCACCTTATTTTTTGCTGCCGCTGCTGTAGTGAAAATGTTCTCTCTCAATGGATTCTGGTGGCTATTTTGTTCCAAATTTAATGACTCTGTGTGTGTGTGTGTGTGTGTGTGTGTGTGTGTGTGTGGTGTATTTTCTTGGTGTCCTAGATCTCTCCACTGTATTTGACATGGTTGAGATCATATTTAAAGAGGCAGAGATTTGGGGCGCCTGGGTGGCTCAGTCGGTTAAGCATCCGACTTCAGCTCAGGTCATGATCTCACAGTTCATGGGTTTGAGCCCCACATCCGGCTCTGTGATGACAGCTAGCTCAGAGCCTGGAGCCTACTTCAGAGTCTGTATCTCCTTCTCTCTCTCTCTCTCTCTTCTCTCTCTCTCTCAGAAATAAATAAAACATTTTAAAAAAAATAAAGAGGCAGAGATTTCTAGAGACTCTGGAACCAGGCGCATTTCAGTTAGTCTTGGCCTGGTGATGTGTTGAGCTGTGTTACCCTGGGCAAGATACTTAGCTTCTCTTAACCAAAAATACTTCATCTATGAAAGGAGATAAAAATAGTGCCTATGTCATGGTATTATTTTGGGTTCATGAGATAATGCACTTACAGGATAATGTTCTTACAGCACTTTGTTCCTGGCACATACTAATCATTCAATAAATACTAGCTATTACCATCATTGTTCTTAGACATCTCCAGCCCTGACCTCTGTCACATGATACCAACCTAGTGCTTCACTATTTTTATATAGTGTTTTCTCTATTTTTTTTTTTTCTATTTCTATCACTGGCTCCACTTGGTCCTGTTTCCTTGAACATAGGGATTTAAATGCTTGATTCCTCCCTGACATTTTGAGGCTCTCTCTAGCTTCTGTTAACTCTACAGAGAGGTGTAATTCTTCTTCACCCTCAGCTCTGTCCTCTTCCTTGCCTTGAGCCCCAGTGTTGCATCAGACATTTCACCACCTCATCATCTCCAACACCCATCTATGGTCTCTTTAGCTATTCCACACAAGTTAAGGTAAATGCATGTATGCAAACAGGTATTAAGTGCCAAATGTGTGCCAGGAGTACTGAGAACCAGAGGATATAAAGGTGATTCTGAAAGGGCTCCTATTCCCCAGAAGTTGTTCAGTTTTGTGGTTTCAGTTCTTATTTTAGCTCTAATGACTCCCCTCTTTCTGCCTTCTCAGCAGTTTCTTCTCTTCAGTCTCCCTCAGAAGTCTTCACTCCACAGCTCCCTAATGCTCTGAATCTACCACACCCCCCAAAGAGTAACCATCCCTGCCCCTCCACCTCAGCCTGCAAGGAGAGTCTGCTCTTTCTATCGAGTTCATAGTCCAAGTTCATATTGATTAGCCTTATCTCCCAGCAGGGGCTCCATTTTATATATTCTCAATCCCCGTTAGATTAGATTAATGTAGGGCACAGGACACATAGGCTTAATGCCACAGAAATACTTGTAGATTAATACAGATATAGCAAAAAAAGATTTAGGATAATACCAGCTTAATGAAAGGAAAAATAGTTAATTCTAATCCTTTATATTTATATATATTTTGACTGTTTGCAAAAACAGTTGCTCATAGAAAATCTCACTTAATACATAAATCTCCAGATCCTGACAGGTTTTGTTGCCCTAGAGTTATGTGGGGTGGTGGTAGTGTCCAGGGATGTCTGAAAGACTAGAGTGGAAAATAGAAAAGGGTCTTAAGAAGTTACAGGTCAGTATCCCTGATGAACATAGATGCAGAAACCCTTAACAATATATTAGCAAACTGAATTCAATAATACGTTAAAAGGATCATATACCATGATCAAGTGGTATTTATTTCGTGGGTGCAAGGATGGTTCAACATCTGCAAATCAGTTAATACGATATACCATGTTAATATAAGGATAAAAATCAAATGATCATCTCAATAGATGTAGGAAAAGTATTTGACAAAATTCAACACCAATTTATGATAAAAACTCAAAAAAGTGGGTATAGAGGGAAGGCACTTCAACATAATAAAGGCCATCTAAGACAAGCGCATGACCAACATCACGCTCAGTGGTGAAAAGCTGAAAGATCAGGAACAAGACAAGGATGCCCATGGTCACCATTTTTATTTAACATAGTATTGGAAGTTCTATCCTGAGCAATTAGGCAAGAAAAAGAAATAAAACGCATCTGAATTGGAAAGGAAAAAGTAAAACTGTCGTTGTTCGCAGCTGACATATTATAGATAGAAAGCCCTAAAGATTCTATCAGAAACTGTCAGAATTATATATAAATTACATATAAATAAATTAATTAGGTAAAGTTGTAGGTTACAAAGTCAATACATAAAACTCTGTTGCGTTTTTTTTTATAGGAACCACAAACTATCAGAAAGAACAATTAGGAAAGCAATCCCATTTACAGTTGCATCAAAAAGAATAAAACACACAGGAATAAATTTAACCAAAGCGGTGAAAGACCTATATACTGAAAACTACCAGACATTAATGAAATGAATTGAATAAGACACAAATAAATGGAGAGATATTCCAGTGCCAAAGCAATCTTGAGAAAGAAGAACAAATATGGAGGTATTACACTCCCTGATTTCAAACTATATCATAAAGCAATCAAAACAGTATGGCATTGGTATGAAAACAGACCCATATATCTATAGAACAGAATAGAGAGCCCAGAAATAAATCCATATGTATATGGTCAATTAATTTATGACAAAGAGTCATATAGAATATATGAGTCTATTCTATTCTATGAGTCTATATTCTATTCTATAGAATATAGAGTGGGGAAAGGACAAGCTCTTTAACAAATGTGTTGGGAAAACTGGACAGCTACATCCAGAAGAATGAAACTGGACCACTATCTAATTAAAGACTTGAACATGGGACTTAAAACCATAAAACTATCAGAAGAAAATATAGGAAGTAAGCTTCTTAGCTTAGGTCTCCATGATTTTCTTTTTTAAATCTGACATTGAAAGCAAAAACTAACAAAAGCAGAAGTAAACAAGTGGAATTACATCAAACTACAAAGCTTCTTAACAGCAAAGAAAACCAGCAACAAAATGAAAAAGCAGCTTCCTGAATAGGAGGAAATATTGTAAGCCATATATTTGTTGAAGGGCTAACAATCTAAAATAGATAAAGAACTCATATAATTTAATAAGAAAAACCAAATAATCCAATTTAAAAAATGGGCAAATCTAAATAGGTACTTTTCCAAAGAAGTGATGTATTGGACAGAGAGTAGCTACGCTTGTGAACATACCATAATGTATAAACTTGTCAAGTCACTACCCACTGTACATCTGAAGCTAAGGTAACATTTTCTGTCAACTATACTCAAAACTAAGTAAATAAAGGAACATTCGGATAACCAATAAATACCTGAAAATATCTCAAATCATAATCATCAGGGAAATTCAAACAAAAACTAATAAGATCACCTCACATCTGTTGAATAGCTATTGTCAAAAAGACAAGACATAACAAGTGTTGGTGGGAATGTGGAGAAAAGGGAGCCCTTGTGCACTGTTGATGGTGTAAATTGGTATAGGGTCTGTGGAAAACAGGATGGAGTTTCCTCAAAGAATTAAAAATAGAACTATCTTATGATCCAGCCATTTCACTTCTGGATATTTATCCAAAGAAAATGAAAACGCTATTTTGAAAAAATATGAGGACCTCTTAAGTTTATTGCAGCATTATTTATAATAGCCAACATATGGAAAGAACCTAAGTAACCATCAATGGCTGAATGGATAAAGAAACTTTGATGAAAACACACACACACAGATATATGTANACTGATATTATACCAAATAATTTTTATATTATAATTATGAAAATATATATACAAAAATTGTATATATTATACAATATATATGGTATATAATTATATGTACCAGTCAGTGTACATCATACCATGGTATAATATATATAATTTTGGTGTATATAATTACATTTATATACTGACATAATTACTTGGTATAATATATATAGTGTTGGTATTTTATGTATTATATATGTATTTATACATATATAATGAAATTTTATTCACCCATTAAAAAACATAAAATCTTGATTTGTAACATGGATGAACTTCAAGGGCATTTTGGCAAGTGACTAAGTCAGACAGAGAAAGGCAGATCTCTTTTATATGTAAATCTAAAAACAAAACAACAAACCAAAAAACCCAAGCTCATAGATACAGAGAAAATATTGGTGGTTGCAAGAGGTGGGGATAGGGGATGGGAGAAATGGGAAACTTCTTTTGTTAGTTTAAATAAATTGAATAAGAAATATAAAAAAAAAAAAGACTCACCGTGTTCTATAACATGAGTCATTTCTAACTGATGTAGGACTGTTAGAAATACAGAGTATATATGAGGAAAAATTAGAGCTGATATCTTGTAGTTGGGGAACAAAAAATTTAGAATCCGACGACCCCCGCCCCCGCCGTACTCTTCACCCTGTTGCTAACAGCTGTCAAGAATCCATTCTGCTTTTTGAAAATGATGTATAGAAGGATTTTGAAATCATGGCACCAATAAGAAACGGAAGGAATCTTTTTGGCCTGCTATATTAGCTATTTCTCAATCTATAGTGTCTTAAAGAGCTGCATTTTTTTTTAAAAAGTGAACTTTATTTAAACTCGATTAGACACCTATTTTGTACTTCTTCCAAGTGCTTCCTATTTGACATATGCACAGTTTGCTACTTGTAAAAAAAAAAAAAAACAAGTAGAAAGCAGTTGTAGGAGTTTTTTAAAAAATCCAAGATACAGAAGAAACTCCATTGTGCTTTAAATGAACTGTCGATTTGGGGTTCATTTAACTTTAGCGGCAATAAAGACTCAGCATGTCTCCCCTGCATCATTCTGTTCATCTTTTTCCCAAACTACCTAATGAAACTTCATCCATTAGCATTTCCCGTTTAAAGGGCTAATTTCTCAGCTGAAGCACACCAACCGTGTCTATAACATTTTCTCTGACAAAATAGTATAACGTGATACACAATACCTAGAGCCGATCCAATCCAGTCATGTTTCTCCAGTTCTGACAAATCCATCTATCTGCCCCTTTCCCAGGTTGATTATTTGCTCATTTAGGGGAAAATCATTAAAATAAGAAAGTGAAAAAACAATGACACCTTAATGTTCAGGTTTAACTGGAGATCAAAACCTACGGGTGAGCAAGCCGCAGCCCAGGCAGACTAAATAGTGCTTTTGGAGAGTCAGTCTTGGTGCCAAGAGGTTCATTTACTATTCTTGGGACATCAAGGGAAGCCACAGCAGAACCAAACCACTGACTGGATCCTTCTCTGGTTTGGGTTTGAAAGGAGGTCTACAGAGGGGTTGACCTTCAATATTTTGGGATTGTCTGTTCATCTGTCAGAATATTCCGAAGCTGGCCCAGGGAAGAGCACAAAGAATGATCACAGAGGAACTTCTTTTTAAAATGAAGCTATTAATACTCAGGATTGTCAGGCTGGATAGAGTCCTAGGGACACTTGAGGGTTATATATTTTTTTAATTTAGTAGCACAGAAAGAATGCTCTTCTTTGCAGTTGGCACTTACACGCTGAGCCAATTAATTTTGTGACTTTGCCTCTTCTTTTCAAAAGATCGCTGGAATGTTTTCAAAAGAAAAGGGTTTTTGTGAGACTATTAGTCTATAAATCATCATTCTTTGGGGACCGAGCTGGCTGGCTGGTGGGATCGGAGCAGTCTCCTCATGGAGACCAGCGCTGCCAGGCTGGGCCGGTTCACGTGCACGACTTCCACACCTTCCTCTGATTTGCTCACCATCCGCCATGTTTGTAGGGAAAGGGCACCAAGAGCTTCTTATTGCCATTGCTTGGTTGTCCTTGGTCATTGACAGCCTGGTCGGCATGCCCCGGGCTGAAAAGAATGCCAACTCAGCTCACAGCCTGTTCACAGGGTCTGGCTCCAGGTTTTCTTCAGGAGGGACCCATGATAATGGGAGGGGAGATTTGGGGCCACAGCTGTGGCTGAAGAAAGGTGTGACGCTAAGTTTTGGTAAGCCAGCAGGATGCGTGCCTAGTGGTTTACTTCCAATCAAGAAATAACTACCTGAGAATGTATGGAAGCTCCATCATAAAAGAAATGTGTCTCCTTTAAAATATTTGTATTTATCAGACTTCCAGCAGTGAGAAAGTCCGTGTCTTTCTGAATACTTCCTGACAACCTGCAGCAAGTTTTGGATGATAACAGCTGAGCTCAGTTTGGAAAAACAAACAAGCTTTCTTTTATGCTTTAGGTTTGCCACCATACCTGTGCTCGAGGGGAAAAACGTGGGCTTCAGAGGCAGACAGACCCTCTCACTGATGAGACGTGTGATGCTCAGAGAAGCAAAGTCTGGCTTCCAAACCTCAGTCTCAATTACGGGCTTTGTGAACTGGGGCAAGTTACACATGTTTTCTCAGCCTCACTTAGTTTGTGAAATGGAACGAATAGTATTAGAGTGATCGCCATCTATTCACTATCCACCCCAGGACATTTCTGAGAAAGAAAGGCTCTAAGAAAGCACAAGAACAGTCAGCATCAACGGGGACCATTCCAGCCAAAGTAGACATGTGACCACCCAGGGGGTTTCCATCGGGAGGGTAGGAATATGGTATTTGTCACCAAATTCAATACAATTTGTCACCAAATAGGTGCTCAACACACACTAAATTCATCTCTTTGTCCTCTCCCTTCAACTTGTCTTTCCCTTCTGCTTTCTTCATACCATTCAGCTGGTACCATGATAGGAAGTCAAACACAAATAACAATTTGGGATTAGGACAGGCGATTATTCTCAACCCCAGAGCCAGAGTGGCCCTCTTAAAATATCAATCAGATTATTGTCACTCTTTAGCTTATGACACTCCCAGGTTTCCCTGCTTACTAAGAGTAAAAGCCAAGGTTGCCACAATTCCTACCAAGCCTGCTTACCCTCTCCCCAATGCCAGCATCAGTGTTCCTTGATAGTGCCAGGCAAGCTGTCCCCTGAGCTCTTATGCCTCTGATCTTCTTCCCTGTTAGTCTGTACCTTCCCCAGACCTCTACATGGCCAGCTCCTACACCTTTGGTCAGGTTTCTGGCCCAAGGGACCATCTCAGTGAGGCCTTCCTGGAGATCTTCTATAAAATACGAAGGAATCCTACTTCTTTCCCACCTGGGCATGTCTCTCTACAGCTCAGAGGTATTTCTTTTTCAGCAATAAGATCAGTATTTTCAACCAAGAGGTGCATGAAGATTCAGTCCTAAAACCACCAAAGTACGTGGTCTTGGTCCACAAACCTTCAGCGCAGACTGAAGTGTCTGCACATGTTTAACACTGAATCTCATTTACCATCTGTTTCTGAGATCGGATTTCTTTGGGCAGTTTGTATCAACATGATCACACTGTGATGAGTGCTGAGAAAGCTTAATTCTTGGTGACCTGAGAGAAAGCACTGAAACAGTCCATTAATTAAATCAAATTAAAGCTTCAGCTGAGGGGTTTGTCTTAGGGAAGTTCAGCTGTGCTGCCTGAAGATCTCTACAGGTACCGGAGCGAATGCTCATACCCCGGAGGTGGTGCAGGCAGCCTTCAGTTCTCGGCATTGCAGGTGTCTCGTGCAGAGATGAGCTGCCTCCCACGGGGCCGACTGCAAAAGACCGTGGAAGGCCAAAGCCATTCACTATTACCTAGGAACATTTGAGCATAATGACTAACAACATGGCACCATGAAGTTCCCCCAAACATAGATAATTACATTTCATTTTTCTGATTAGGAAAGTCTTCAGCAGAAAGACAACTTACATTCACTAAAAATATTGTGTGCCCTTTGACAGGGATGGGGGCACAAATCAAAGTTCATGGTCTTCTAAGTTTTTTCCGTAGACTCTGTGATTATTTGTTTATGACTCAGGTTGGTAGACCTGAGATGTTTTGAGAGTTTGTCTCCCAGGATGGAGAAAAGGGCACTGAGAGATCATGGCCCCAGGCTCACTTGCTAGCTGGAGACAGTTGGGACACCACTTGGCCCAGAGACTATTTGGCACCACCATCTCTAGATTGGAGAGCTAAATATTTGGAAGGGCCTGGGCATACCATCTTCCAGTTAGGAACCTACTTAAGATGTAAGGTCCCATGCATTTTACTGAAGTATGTTATGCCCAACACAAGGCATGAATCTGTGTGTGTCTGTGTCCATCTACACACATTTGCACAGAGACATGTCTCTCTTGAGTAGGTCCCAAAAGTCACCACCCAATGAAAATTTGAACAATGTACCCTGAGAGGAGAATGGAAGTCTAGAACATTAGGGATACAGCTAGAAGAATGATATTTTTATGGACCTGGAATTTTTTTGGCAGGATAGTGAGAACTCCTGGATGATTTGTATCAAAAGAGAATAACATCACCAGGCCATACTGCACAAGGAAGATGAGGCAGCATTTCAAATGAGCTCAACTAGGAGGTGTTGTTCACACAAGTTCGGCAGGGAGGGCTTGACCATGCCAGTTCCCTGTCCCCCTTCCCTTCTTCAGTCTCTTCCTGGGACTGCTGGTCCTCCCTGGACATTCTAGGATCAGAGTCTGGAAGGCCAACTTCTCTCATCCACTCCTACACATACTGATCTAGGAAAAAAAGCCCAGTGGCTGGGAAGGTGGTCTTGGTTTAAGGCACAGTTCTGAGTGTGGAGCAACCACAGCCCATTCTATATGGTTCTTACTGGAGCAGTTCTTTGGCCAACCAGTGGAGATCAGTACACAGCACTTTTGGATGGATGGATGGATGGATGGATGGATGAATAGGCATTCATGTATTCAGTACTATTCAGTAAATATTCACATGTACTAGGAGCTAGGGGTTCAGAACTGAAAAAAGACAGGAGTCCTGCACTCACAACATGTGAGATTGAGGAGACCGAGATGCCCAGTCCACAGGTAAGTGCATTCTTGGGGGCAGGGGTGTGTTCAGTGAGAGGGCAGGCCATGGCTTTGGATTACAGACAAACCTGTGAACACAGCCATTGCTTGATATCGCATTGGTTATTTCAGGTGGCTTTCATAGAAGAATCACCAAATAGTCATTCATGATTTATTTAAAATCATCCTGAATTGAGAAAGTTGTTTCCCTTTAGGGCATTCCTCTGGCAAAAGCTGCTTTAATCTAGAGGACAATGTCCTGGTGCAACTGTTTTATTATGACGTTCTAATACTGATGAATGGCAGATTGTGGGATAAGGCAGGAGCCTGCTTCTTTCCATATTTACTTCTGGGGCTGACTTTATTTGGTCAGCGTTACTTCTTTAGTTCAGTCTTGACTGGCTTAGTGGTGGTCCTTTCTTCCTGAACCATACACTGGGCCTCCATGACCCTTTGAATGTATAGACACAGTGTTAAGTCTGATGGCAAAGGACCCTCAGTTTTGCAAATAAACTTCTGATGCCTAAATATTTAAAACACTCCATTCCAGTAGCTTTGTGAGAAGGCTTCCTCATCACCATTTTACCTGATACCTTGGGTAATCAAGAAATGGGCCACCAAAGGAATGAAAAAGTTCTTGGCATGATAAAAGATTAAGAGGCAATCCTTCAAATGGAATCAAGATGCAAATTACAGAACTGTACTACATATATTTTATGAACAGTTAATTGGATCCAATTCCTTTACATGTTCATTCAAAAAATCAGGCCCAGCTATGTGTTTGAGATGATCTTTCTAGAGAGTGTCTAGGTTATTCCCTCTGCATTGTTTTTATCATCATGTCATGGATTTGAACCTTCACAATCAAAACCTTGAGGAGTGCAAAAATACAACTTTTGTCATGCCCCATAACTGACTAAAATCATAGCTTTCCTTTTGGAGTGGTAAAAATATCCACTATCTTGATGGTGGTGGTAG
Organism: Crocuta crocuta; assembly: GCF_008692635.1. Lineage (NCBI taxonomy): Eukaryota > Metazoa > Chordata > Mammalia > Carnivora > Hyaenidae > Crocuta > Crocuta crocuta. The sequence goes on along the minus strand of NW_027529183.1, from coordinate 1,285,093 downwards.
TTACAGGACTTCCAAATATTTCTCAAAACTCCTCAAACTATATACCTTAAAAGAATGAATTTTGCTACATGGAAATGCTATCTCCACAAACCTGACTTAAAAATAACCCAAGCCCCTATGGCCACGGATGATTGAAATCTTAATTGTTTTAACTCAAAATAAGCTTAGTCACTTCCAATATAAAGCTTGGTTTATTTTGGTCAGAACTTCGTCTATTCAGAATTCTCATTCTGAACCCATCCCTACTTCGTGTGGATACCTTAGTTCCTGGATGTCACGCTCAGATGTGATGAGGACTCTCAGTGTGGCCATCCCTGAGCATCTTATTTTACTTTGTCTTTAGGTGTCACCTCCTCCCTCCTAACTTCTGCTGAAGGAACACGCCTCCTACTGTGACTTTCCGTCTCCTAAACGTCCTGTGAAAAATCACATTTGAGGGATTTGTTTCAGCCCCTCCAGCCATGTGACATTTTTAGTATATCCTTGTGGCTGAAGACTAGGGGTGCCTGGGTGGCTCACTGAGTTAAGCGTCTGACTCTTGATTTCGGCTTAGGTCATGATCTCATGGTTTGTGAGATAAAGCCCCCTCTGGTCTCTCTGCTGACAGTGTGGGGCCTGCTTGGTATTCTCTCTCTCCTTTGCTCTCTGCCCATCCCCCGCCCCCTGGCTTGTGCTTGCTCTCAAAAATAAATAAACATGAATTATTAAAAAAAGAAATTATATCCCGTGAAGAACAAATATATATAATATTATATATATAACAAACATATATAATATTATATATAACAAATATATATAATATTATATATATATAAAATATATATATATAGTAACTCTATGCTTGCTGCAGTGAACAGAGGCTAAGGAATCCAAGATTTCTTTCTTTTCTTTTAATGTTTGTTTATTTGTTTTCAAGAGAGAGCAAGCACAAGGGGGAGAAGAAGCAGAGATAGAGGTTGAGAGAGAGAATCCCAAGCAGGCTCTATGCTGTCACTACAGAGCCCAATGCGGGGCTCAGCCTCATGAACCATGAGATCATGACCTGAGGTGAGATCAAGAACTGGGTGCTTCATGTACATCAATGTTCATAGCAGCACTCTCAACAATAGCCAAAACATGGAAAGAGCCTAAGTGTCCATCAATGGACGAATGGATCAAGAAGATGTGGTTTATCTATACGATGGAATACTACATGGCAATGAGAAAGAATGAAATCTGGCCATGTGTAGCAACATGGATGGACCTTGAGGGTGTTATGCTGAGCGAAATAAGTCAGGCAGAGAAGGACAGATACCATATGTTTGCACGTGTAGGAGGATTAGGAGGAACTTAACGGAGGACCATGGGGGAGAAGAAGGGGGGAAATAGTGGGGGAGAGGGAGAGAGGCAAACCATGAGAGACTCTTGAATGCTGAGAACAAACTGAGGACTGATGGGTGTGGGGGGGGGAGGGGGGAGATGGGCTGGAGGAGGGCACTTGTGGGGATGAGCACTGGGTGTTATATGGAAACCAACTTGACAACAAACTATTTGTTAAAAAAAAAAAAAAAGAATTGGGTGCTTAACTGACTGGGCCACCCGGACGTCCCAAGATTTCTTGAAAGACAATCTTAAGGATACTGTTAATGGAGATGTTAATGCTTAGAGTGGAGGCTGATAAATCATCATTAACAAATGCTTGCACAGATTCTGGTCCAAAATGATGTTTGAGGTGACAAATCTCAGCCTACAGGTGAATATCTGAGAGATTTTTGTGTCACTAATGAGATGATGTTAAATCTTAGGTGTGTCACAGGTGTATAAGCCTGAAAATTGCTGAGGTTTGGCAGTGGTGCGTGTGCCACATATTCCTTGAAAGATGGGAAAATTTTGAAATGACAATAAGTATAAGTAAATATAAGGAGGAGAGGGTTGAAAGTGACGACATTGTGGGGTACCTCGGTGGCTCAGTCGGTTGGGCATCCGACTTCGGCTCAGGTCATGATTGTACGGTTGGTGGGTTCAAGCCCTGTGGTTGGGCTCTGTGCTGACAGCTCAGAGCCAGGAGCCTGCATCAATTCTGTGTCTCCCCCTCTCCGTGCCCCTCCCCAGCTCACACTCTGCCTCTTTCTCTGAAAAATTAATAAACATTAAAAAAATTAAAAAGAAAGAAAGTGATGACATTGAGGACACAAGTGAGAAACATAAGCCTCCCTCCCCTCAAAATGGTGACAATGTATAATTAGCTATGAAATGACTTTGATGAAAGCTGTGGCAGACAGACAGACAAGCATGCTCTTCGGTGCTTAGGGCAGACTTTGTCAGAGCCTCACAAGCAACTGAAGCTCCTAATTGTCAGAAAGAAAAATTGAGCATCAACTATACTAAAAAGGACATTAAGAAAATTGGGGGCAGAAATATCCAATATTTATGGATAAATTAAACCAACAAGTTAAATCTTTTGGTATTTTAGCTAAATCATGGTGATAGGTATATTAATAATTACTTAAAATCTGGTGCTTTAAGAATGGTTAATTGCAGCCAGAATGATTAGTAATACTTGTCCTTGAACATGTTCAAGTAAAATGATCTCTTCCATTCTGTGTAATATCCATATCTAGAAACCCAGCCATATATTTTTCAAGTATTTGATGTTAATTATAAATTTTCTTCTAACTCACATCTTCAATGTACTGTTGCACTCCCTCAGGATGTCACCTCCCTGTGGTGATGTGTGGGGTGTCCATCTCTTAGAATAGAGATAATTTGTTAGCCTTCTACATTTTACAACAGTGCATGTCTTTTAGCTAGAACGTAGGTCCCTGCCTTTAAATCAACAACACTGAGACCTGAATTTCATGTCCAAGGATAGAGACTGAACAAAGGAGTCTCTGAGATTTTCACTTGCTAAGAATTGTTTAAAACACACAATAGTTTAAGGTGTATCTAAGCAACATGTTTACTAAGCATTCCTTAAAGTCTCCCTTTGCATGAAGTTAATGGAAGAATTTTGTATTGTCTTAAAGATCATGAAAAAGTTTGGAGTTCAAATCTATTGTTGTGAATTTAGTATTAAAAGAAATCTACATGCCTTTGCTGCAGAACTACAGCAAATATTTAGTGAATTATGTAATACTGTACAATTAAAGTAGAGTCAATGTCAAAGATTTCAGCAAAATATCTTTTTTTTTTTTCTGGGTGGGATTATATGGTTTCTTTCCTTTTCTTTTTTTAAAATTTTTTTAATATTTACTTTTGAGAGAGAGAGAGAGAAAGTGAGAGACAGAGCATGAGGGAGGGAGGGGCAGAGAAAGAGAGAGAGAGGGAGAAACAGAATCCAAAGCAGGCTTCCAGGCTCTGAGCTGTCAACACAGAGCCCAACATGGATCTTGAACCCACAGACCCCGAGATCATGACCTGAGCTGAAGTCAGACACTTAACTGACTGAGTCACCCAGGTGCCCCTTTTCTCTTTAAATTTCTAATTCCAACTACATAACTCTTTGATGTAGTTGAGAATAAAATTTAGTGCTCAACTGTGACATCCATTTTGTTCTAAATATGTGGTACATTTAACTGTCTTTGAATTTTAGATGACAAGCAATTTTTGGGGGGATGCATATGTATTAAACTTAGTTTATAGCAGTTCCTGGGAACATAGTGTTAAGAAATATTTCAGGCGTGTGCAGGTAGCAGGCCAGGTGCATGATTTTATCATGGGGCAAGGGATACATTGGTTGTACAGTATGTGCACTGTTGAGGGAGGGCTGAGTGTTATTCTTTGTGCTCTAAGTAAATGATCTCTGTCCTAAATAATTTTTGATAGGTCCTCTTTAAGACCTTTAACAATTGATTATTTTTTTACTTTAGATGTGTTTTAATATTTTGAATATCATGTTTTTTTAAAAGTTGTCAACAAGTTCACCTTTCATCTGAAATATTGAAAACACTCTCAGTAAACAGAAGCATGGCTTCCCTATAAAGACTTCTGATCATGCTTGTCCACGTGGGTTTTCATGAAGAATTCTATCATTAGTTTGGCGTAATTCAGATCAGGCAGTTATCCAGGTTGTAAGATCAGATCTTCTTTATAGGAAGTTTAAAAGATTTCCTTGGTTGTCCTAAATTCATGAGAAATGTTCTAATTTTCTGCTTAAGCTCAGCTGGGTTTCACTCTGGGGTATTTTGGAATATGTAAGACTGCACAAAGAGACTGATTTATCTTCTCTGCTTACACCATTTCCCAATATACCACATTTGTCTTTCTAAAGGTCAGGCACAATGGAAACCGGCAATGTTTCTCACTTACCTTGTTTTCTTACTTGTTGGATTTTCATGTCTGAGCTCTTTGGAAAATGTTAATGTGAATTTCTATAAATGCAACTGTTCAATTGCACAGAGTACAAGTTATCAAGCATTTTAGGACTTGGAATAAAACGTATTTGTTGTGTCCAAGATATTATTCACAGTAGTCCTATCAGCAAGAGCAATCTCTTTTTCTAATTAGTGACTTCTGCCAGGGTCTCAGAAATGGCCTTAATTCTAAGGTCAAGGTTAGTGGATTATAATATGCTGGTACCTTATTGGCCCCCGTTTAAAAAATTATATTTAAATTTGCATCTCTCTAAGATCTTTGAATTTCTTTCTCTCTCAAGAGCGCTGTTAACAATCTCCATTATGTCAGTAGTGATCTCCATGAAGTAGCAGCATGAGTGGTTCAGCTGTGATTAGAACAGCCTAACTTCGGGGGGAAACTTGCCACTTTCAGCTAATTAAGAGAGAGGACATTGTTTTTTTAAATACAACTTTTCATAATATCTGCGAAAGTATAGTGGTTAATGAAAGTGCGTAATTGCTAACAATAATTATTTCAGAACAGTAGCTGAGAGTGTGTTTGAAAAGATGTCCATGGGAGAAGAAGAGCTGGGTCCAACCGTCACAGAGAAACTCATGTCAACTAGATTAGACAACATTCCGGTTGCTTTTCAGGGTGTCTAATGCATTCAAGGAGAAAAATAAAACGTGAGAAAGATAACAGCAGATTCTGACGTTTCAGTGGTGGTTTATGAGATCTACAGTATACGGGCAGGAAGCCAGGTGCGGAGACAGAGTCTAACGTACTGATCCAACCTCATTGGTGCCAGAGGAGATTCAGGGAGTCGGCGGCTTCACCAATGCAAAAATAACAAAGTCAAGTTTCGACGTGGACAGGTAATAGAAAGATCCTTATCGATTCTTCCCTACCACCCCTCCTCTACTTTTTTTTTTTTTTTTTTNTCCCACCCCCCCCTCTCTTTTTTTTTTTTTTTTTTTTTTTTTTTTTACTGAAAGACACACAGAGATTTCCAGAGGGACTCATTGGCTACCAGTTAGGAAGTAAAGGGAGGTGCAGTCTCTTCTCAGTGTGCGTGGTTGTCTCTGGAGCTGAATGGAGGTAGGCTTACCCAGGGACAGGGCAACCCTAAGTAACTCCTAGTTTTTTCTATTAAAAAAAAAACACAAACCAAAACCAAAACAACCAAGATTCTGCTTCTAGCTAGGGCAGTCTGGTTTGTAACAAAGTAACTATCTTGCTGACAGCTAGAAACATTTGATAAATACCTTATAAAATTGATTTTGAAGGCATTGGGCAGCGGCTGAGGCAGGTAGGGTATGAAGGTACAAAATCCTGGAGAGAAAGGAGGTGCGGGGGAGAACCCTGATATTCAGGACAGCATTCTACCATTTGTAAGTGGAAGCTAAGAAGCAAGAAACCAATTGGAAAGGGGCCCCGGAGAGCCCCAGATGCCATGCGGAGATTTAGAAGGTCTCAAAGGATTCTGTCTGGACGTAGCCGTAAAGATAGACTTTCGTAAACTCCCACTTGATAAGTGAGACCTTCCTGTGAGTTTTCCCAGAGCAGCGGCTGAGGCAGGTCCTGTGGGTGGTTAATGGGGGAGGTGATCCTGGGAAGCACAGAAGGAGTGAATGGAGAGGAGAGAAGGAAAGAGGAGGAACCAATTTAAGTATACATTCTAGAGGTCACCTCTGTTGCCAGCAGGCACCAGAACCTTGAGGGCCCCCACCGACAGCTCTAATGGCAGTGGTGGCTAAAGCATTCTAGCAGGTTGGGGTACAGTCCCAGGACCATGCAGAGTCCTGCTCTCTTGTTTACTCCATCTGCAGCCCCAGCGCACAGCAGACCCCCAGGGGCCCAAGGCAAGACCTCCGCTGAGAACGTGACAAAATAATATTGAGAAGTTTTAAAAAGTCATAACTTAATAGAGCTATACTATGTTCCTGGATTGAATGCTTCAATTTTATCATGTTCTCACTTTTTTCCTAATTGATCCACAGTTTCAATGCAACACCAGTCACAATCCCATAGCTTGCAATCTAATTCTAAAATGTATGTGGAAGTGCAAAGAGTCAAAGACACCCAAAATAATCTTGAAGACGATTAATCTTGAGTGGAACAAAGCTGGGGGGCTCACACTACCAGATATTGAGATTTATTGTAAAGTTAAAGTTATTGAGACAGCAGTGATTGGTACAAGGCAAGAAAAATAGGACAAAGGAACAGAATTGAGCCAGAAGAAGATTCACATGTCTTGATGGGCACCATCAAGGCAGTAAATTGGATATCATCATAGAAAAAAAACAGAAATTTATGAGCCCTATTTTCCACTAAACCCCAAAGTCAATTTCATGCAAATTTAGGTCCAAATGGGAAAAGTAAAACAATCAAGTTTCTAGAAGATAATATAAGAGAAAAATTCTCTGTGATCTTGGGGCATAGGCTAGGATTTTTTTTTAAAAAAGGTTTTAATGGTGGTAAAATATGCATAATATGAAATTTACCACTTTAACAATTTTGGGGGAGGTAGGAGGGGAGAGTGCATGCGAATGAGCTGGGGAGGGGCAGAGGGAGAGCAAGAGAATCTTAAGCAGGCTCCAGATAGTCTTGATCTCACAACCATGAGATCATGCATGATCTGAATGGAAATTAAGAGTTGGTCACTTAACTGACTCAGCCATCCAGGTGCCCCACCAGAACTTAAACAATTTTAAAGCAGCAACGAGTACATTTGTTCATGCTGTTATCACTACCACCCAGTTCCAGAACAGTTTTCCTCTTGCAGGATCCAAACTATACCCATGAAGTGATCAATCCCATTTTCCTCTCTCTTTCCGCCTACCCAGCCCCCGACAACCACCATTCTACTTTCTGTCTGTATGAATTTGATTCCCTTATGTACTTCCTCTAAGTGGAATCACAGAGGATTCCTCGTTTTGTGACTGGCTTAGTTTACTTAGCACAATGTCTTCATTGTAGCCAATGTCAGAATTTCCCCTTTTTTAAGGCTGAGTAATATTCCATTGTGTGTATATACAACATTCATTCTTTTATCCATTCATTTGTTTATCCATTCATTAGTATGAATTGGATTGCTTCCACCCTTTAGCTCTAGCGGCATTGTGAATAATACTGCTATGAATATGAGTGTATGCATATAGACTAAGATTTCAAAGACAAAACAGAGAAAGCACTAAGCATAAAGGAAGAAAGATCAATTTACACCATTTTAATGAAGACTTCTTTTCCTTAAGGCACAATCAAGAGTGTAAAAAGGCAAGTCAACAAGCAGGAACAAGATATTGTAAAATATATCCTGGCAAAGGACTTGTTTCCAAACTATATATGGAACACCAGCAGACCAACAAGGAAACAAAGAGCCCAATTTAAAACAGAAGCATGACACATGAATATGCCCTTTCTAAAAAGAGGATATCCAAACAGTCAATAAAATGAAAAATGTACCCAACTTTGGTAGTCATCAGGAAAATACAATGAAAACCATAATGAAGTGTCAAGGTACATGATCAGAGGGCTCGAACTTCAAAAGAATGATAACACCAAGCATGAGTAGCCTGTGGAGCACCTTGACCTCTCTTACACAGGGTGGGCACAGTGTGCGATGCTATAAGCATTCTGGGAAAGTAGATGATCTACAAATGCTCTATAACCCAGCAGTTCCCCAACAGAAATGGACACGTATATACACACAAAGGTGTATACAAGAATGTTCTAAGTGGTGTTATTTGTAATACTTCACACCCAGAAACAATTATTATCCATAAGTAGTAGAATGGGTAAATACTATGGAATAACATTCAGTAATGAAAAGGAATAAACTGCTGTTAAACAAAGTGGTATGGATGTATTCCTCAAAGGTTGGGTGAAACAAGCCAGGCAGAAGGAGAACATTCTGAAATACTTCTATTTATGATCCTGGATGAATTAAAAGTCGGGACAGTGGTTACCACTGGGGGAGATTATGACTGTGACAGGTGGGATGTCTTGGGGTGCTGTTAATATTTTATTGTTTGCATGAATATGTGTGCTGAGTGTGTGGTTTTTGTTTTTTTTTTTAGTTTATTTATTTTTGAGAGACAGAGAGTGAGTGGGGGAGGGTCAAGAGAGAGGGAGAGAGAATTCCAAACAAGCTCCGTGCTGTCATCACGGTACCTGATGTGGGGCTTGAACCCACAAACCATGAGATCATGACCTGAGCTGAAACCGAGTCTGACGCTTAACTGACTGGGCCACCCAGGCGCCCCAAGTGTGTTGTGGTTTTCAATGTGTCTGCTTTATAACTAGTTAATAGTTTATTTTAAAACTTTATTTGTATGTGAATTCACATGTAGATATTGTGATGCCTAGTTTATTTAGAAACAAAAGCTACTGGGAGACAAACACTAGAGGTGGAGAAAGTACAGTGTGGAGGCAGACTGCCTGGGGCTGATTCCTGGCTTCGTCCCTCACTAGACATTGACCTTGGGCAAGTAATTGAACTCTGTATGTCCTTTCTCTTTAACTGTAAAATAAGACAGTGAGTAGTACTTCCTGGGTTGTTCTGAGGATAAAATATAAATGTTATGATGTATTTAAAAATCTTTATCTGGTTTGTTTAGACTGTATTATTGAGGAGGGCAAAAATTATATTACCTGCTTGTATATGGTTCACAATGTATAGTGTAGGAGTTTGCCTATAAAAAAGTAAGTGGTAATTTTTTATAGTAGTAGTAGTAATAATAATATAGCATTATAGTAATGAGCTAATATAGTACTAATAATGCAATTGTTTTCCTAGAGAAAGGAAATCTCCTGATGGCCATTCCATGTATTTTTATTGTACAGGTTGATATTTTTTCCATCGAGGCTGTGTCTCTTGGAAAACTGAAGAAAGTTCTGATTAGTCACGATGGGACAGGTCCAGGTAAGATTTGTTTTCTTGGTAAGGAGTTTGTTTTGAAAATTTATTAAAAGCAGCATAAAAGGAAGGTAAAAGAAAAGGTGAATGTACGGGTCATGTAAAATTGAGATGAGAAATAATTTGCTTTTAAGAAATTATGGTTAAGTGAGATTTTGTCAGATTAGGCTTATTCTGTGACTTAAAAAGCTCACTGCTATGTTGCTATGAAGGAAAGGCAAGAAGCTTTACTGTGTGCACACCCACACATAAAATTGCCACACCTACTAGGCAGTGTTCAAAATTGCATCTACCATGTTTCCTGCACACGTGTTTCTCCTGGGTTAACCCTACACTCTTCGGCAAACCAGCAACTTGAGAATCATTTTTGATTCCTCCTTTTTCTCCGTGCCTTCTACCCACATTGCTTAACTAGGCCCTGTCAATTCTACTTTATTAATACCATTATCTCTGGAAGAGTCATTCAACTCAAACTTTCATGGTTTTCTCTAGAACCCACTGCTAGAATACGATTGCATATAACTTCTATCATAGTACCAAAACCATTTATTACATTTATTTCTATACTACGTTTTTGCCTTCTGCTTGGTTTTGAGTTTTTTGAAGTCTGGTGTTACATTTTATTCATCCTTACTCTCTTTATTAGTATAGTGCTTAATAGTATGGATGTTTAATTAATGACCATTTATTGAACGAATGCCTTTACATCAATGAAACGATTTTGAGTAAAGCCCTTGGAAAGGAATGAGGAGAGCTTCAAAAGACCTTTGCAAGACAGAAGCGTGTTTATTCTGGATGCAAACCAAAGAGAAAGGAAGGAGGAAAGAGAAGGTAGCTGTGTTTAGATAGAAAATGGACAGATGGTAAAATGAGTTGAGGATCACATAGGGGAAATTGTTAGAAAGAAGCAGAAATAAGAAATTGAACAGAAAGACACAACATGCCACCTTCTCTACATGGTGTTGCTGCCGAGGGGTATGACTTCGGCATTATTTTCATGGTGGATGGAAACTGGCACCGTCCTGACTTTTTGCCAACTCCCCACCATACCCAGGTCGGGGATTCGCGGGACAGCTAACAAGAGGTGAGACTGGAAACTGGGCTGTGGACCAGACTGGAGCTGTTAGCAGAAACCTGTAGCTGTCCAGCCTCTTGTTTCTGAAAATTGTTTTGAGACTCCCGTTGGAGCTGAGGGAAGGAAGCCCCGAATATTGAAAGGAACAATGTTGAGGGACTGTGGATGCAAAGGTCACAGTACAGCAATCATAGGGATCTGTTGTGTGTGAGAGGAAGCAGAGTCAGGGACCTCTATGAAGGGACAAGCCAGCCATGTCAAGGCTGCTGGGTCATTACCGAGGCTAGTTGACATGGTATACAAAGAATAGATATGACAGAAGGAAAAACGAAAGAAACATCATGATTTTAAATATGTTGAAGGAGCTAAATTACTCACATAGAAAATGCTTTGGACTGAGGACATAACACATTTCCAAATATCAACATTTTTTCCAGTGAAGCATTGATCAATGAAATCTGTGCAGGTTTGGGATCGACTTCAGCTAAATCCTCAAGACTTTCCCCTCCCTTCCCATTTTTAAAAAGAGAAGCTACTTACCACATTATTCTTTTCACTTGAACGCAGTTATATCTATAGATATCTAATCTCAAATAGAAGCATAGAAAGCTTCAGGAAAGCCATACATTTTCAGCAAATCTTATAAAACTTCAGAATGTTTAGGGATTATCTGAGTATCTTAAAACAAACAAAACAGACTTTTGGGCCCACCCCAGAGATTCTGATCCAGTAGGTATTGAGTNTATGCTTTAAAATATATATATATATAACAATATAAATATATAATATATATTAAATAAATATATATATCATTTTATTACATATAAATATGTATATTTATATAGGCAGTTTAGGAGATTCTGATTCAGCTAGTTCTCAAAGCAGTCACTAATAAGGACCGCTTTCTTTTTTTATATTTTTTAATGTTTATTTCTTTTTGGAAGAGAGAGACAGAGCGTGGGTGAGAGAGGGGCAGAGGGAGAGACACACACACACAGAATCTGAAGCAGGCTTCAGGCTCCAAGCTGTCAGCACTGAGCCGGCCGTGGGGCTGGAACCCACGAACCGTGAGATCATGACCTGAGCCGAAGTTGGATGTGAACAGACTGAGCCACCCAGGCGCCCCTACAAGCACTGCTTTCTGATGTACGAGTTCTTTGCTGAGAGGCTGCTACGTGCCAGGCAAACATGAAGAAGAAGATGCAGGGGGTCGCTGCCCTCCCAGGCAGGGCCCAGTGGGGGCAGACACATTGAAATAAACAAGTGTAAGAAAATGCGAATCACAGTCTGGGAGCGACCCTCAGAGTCCTAAGGAACCTAAGGCCAGAGTAGTTAGCATAGTTCAGAAGAACATGAAGTCCTCCCAAGAATAGAAGAAAATGTGGTAGACCAGGAGTGATAGCTGAGTTGGTGGTACTTGGAAATCTTGATGGTTTTCTCGGACTGACGGGATTAGACTACAGGAAACAGGAAATGGCATTTAGGGAGGCTGAAAGGACAGGTCTACCTCCAAGATACCGAAGGTTCTCTTCCAGACCCCTGCAGTAAAGCATTACTGCAAGACAGTGAGTCAAAGGGATGTTTTTGGCTGGCCAATGCATAGAAAAGTTCTGTCTACGCTACACTGTAGTTTATGAAGTCTGCTGTATATAGCATTATGTCAAAGAAAACAATGTTTGTACCTTAAGTAAAAAATAGTGCTAAAAAATGCTAACCATTGTTTGAATTTTCACTGAGTAGTAGCTGCTGATCACAGATCGCCATAATGAGTATAATAATAATGAAAAAGTTTGAAATATTATGAATGTCACCAAAACGTGACACAGACATGAAGGGAGCAAATGCTGTTGGGAAAACGGTGCAGACAGATGCGCTCCGTGCAGGTCGCTAGAAACCTTCAATTTGTAAAAACTGCAGTATCTGCAAAGTGTAATAAAGCATAGCACAATAAAATGAGGTTTGCCTGTAATTACTTTAACATGGTTTTTAAATTATTTAAACTATCCTTCCTGTGTTCTGCAAACTCTTTTCATTAAAGGGAAAAAAATGCCATCATAGAGTATCTAGGCTATGTTTTCCTTTCTTTTCTTTGCAAAATTTGTATTGTGTCTGGTCCACTGACCCACCACGCAAGTTAATCGTAGAGCGTTATGGATACCAGTGTCCTACTTGCGTCACAGCATCCATCCTTCTCCCCCAAAGTAAACATCCTGAGATTTTTTCTTTATCATTTCTTGGTATGTTCATCCTTGCCTTTAAAAAAAAAAAAAAAAAAGAAAGCTCTAGGGATGCCTGGGGGGCTCAGTCATTTAAGCTTCTGACTTTGGCTCAGGTCATGATATCACGGTTTGTGGGCTCGTGGGTTCGAACCCCGCGTCCAGCTGTGCTGACAGCTCGGAGCCTGGAGCCTGCTTCAGATTCTGTGTCTCCCTCTCTCTGTGCCCCTCCCTTGCTCATGTTCTGTCTTTCTCTCTCTCAAAAATAAATAAACATAAAAAAACAAAACAAAACAATGAAGACTCCCTTAACTGGGTAGGCATCCTTGAAAATACTTTTGATGGCTTTTGTGCTTTGTATACATTGTGATGCACTGTGTGAAGTCTTATGTGATTTGATATTTGTGTTTTTCACTCAAGATCGTGTTTCTAAGATTCTTTCACTTTCTGGTGTGGTGCTCTGGATAATTTTTTCATGACTGTAATATGCTAGTGCATGATTGCACGTAATGAGCTTATTCGTCTGGCTGGCCCAGACTGAAGTCGGCATTCTTATGCATGTCTCCCAGCACGTGGAAGCAGTTCTCCAGGGCGGTGGCTCCCAGAGGGGGGCGACTGTGCCTCCCCGAGGGACATGTGGCGATTTCGGGAGTGTTTTTGGGTGTCACACTGGGAAGGAGGTGCTACCAGTACCCGGTGGGTAGAGGCCTGGGATGCCCAGGATGGCCCCACAACAAAGAATTGCCTGGGCCAGCATCTCAGTACTGCGGAGGCCCAGAAGCCCTGCTCAGAGCAAACCCATGGAAGTTCATCGCTGGCTCAAAAACTATGATTATATTCAGCGTTTAACATAAACCGTGTTTTCAAAAGTGATTTTACTAAGTTTTAGCTACAGCGTGTAAGAATTTCTTTTGGGTCATAGTCTCACAGACACCTGGCACACTGGAGTTGTACAGTAATAATGTACATTGTGTAATAAGTTCCCTCACTGCGCTCCTAATTTGCATTTCCCTGATTCTTATGAACTGTGAGTTAGCTCGTGTCCTTCTTTCCTCCCTCCCTTCCTCCCTCTCTCTCTCTTTCCTCCTTTCCTCCCTCCCTCACTTCCTTCCCTCCCTTCCCTCCCTTCCTTCCTCTATTGAATTTCCTCTTCTGTAGAAATACATGTTCTTATCCATAATATTTACGGTAAAGGCAAAGCGTGTCTGTTTTAAAAATTGCTCAGGGGGCACCTGGGTGCTCAGTCGGCTGAGTGTCCAACTTCGGCTCAGTTTATGACCTTGCAGTTTGTGAGTTCGAGCTCCATGTCGGGCTCTGTGCTGACGGCTCAGAGCCTGGAGCCTGCTTCGGATTCTGTGTCTCCCTCTCTCTCTGCCCCTCCCCACTCACACTCTGTCTCTCTCTCTGAAAAATAAAAAAAACTTTTAAAAGAGTTTAAAACAGCTCAAAAAGGTTTTAAAAAGACAGAAGCTTTTTTCACACTATGGCAGCAGTTCCAAAGTGAGTAGTTATGATGGGTCTGCTCTAGCCAAGGCATTAGGGACCCAGCGTCCTTGCATTTTGTTATTACACCACCACCTAGAACTCTTCCTCTTTTGCGTGGTCAGAGCTGGTCACAGCACGTGGAGAAGGGAGAAAATCCCTGACAACTGTCTTTCAAGCAGGTCAGGTGGAAACTGCCCACACTACTTCCAGTCACATCCCGTTACTGAGAAATTAGGTATCTGGTTGGCTCCAGCTGCAAAGCCCTTCCAGGAAAAAAGGCTCTAGCATCGCAGCGCTGGGAGAAGGGGGCAGCAGTGAGCAGTTACCACCACAGGATCTTGTCAGCATGTGGTATATTTTGATAAACTGAAATTTCTAATCTTAATGTCTCTCCCATTTAACAATTTGGTATTTTTTTCTAATGATCAGATTTTATATCTTCAGAAAGACTTCTCTACCCATGGGGTATCCTATAGATAGACGGAGATAGATAATTGATAAATAGATATTCATATATATGTGTATATATTTATATAAATATACACACATAGAAATATAAAGTCTTGTTTGTAAGATTTAGATACTTAACCCACCTGTAGTTGGTTTCTGTGTATAACACAAGGATATCATTCACTTTATTTTTCCCACATGGCTAAGCAGTTGTACCATAATGATTTAGCATCTATTCTACCTTTTCCTTCTCCTTTTCTACAAAGTCATCTTTCAGTATAGGCAGTTTTTACTTTGCACGGTTTCTGCATGCACAAATTTCAGTGACAGTGATTTATTTATTTATTTTTAACATTTATTTACTCTTGAGAGGTGGGGAGGGGCAGAGAGAGGAGGAGACACAGTGTCTGTCAGTGAAGAGCCCAACGTGGGGCTTGAACTCACGGATCGCGAGATCATGACCTGAGCTGAAGTTGGACGCTTAACTGACTGAGCCACCTGGGCGCCCCTCAGTGACAATGAATTAACACAAGTCCCTCAACAACATAGTTCAAGTTTCAGTTGCCACGATATACTAACTGTAATTGAAGGAACTACACCCTTCACTGTCAGCTCTTCAGCCCACAAAATCACTGTGTACATAACAGATGCACATCTCCACCCATGACCAACCATTTCATGTCTTTCACAGTCTGTCACACAATTCATGCACAGACAGCAAAGCTTGTAGTAGTATTGACTCCTTGCGTCCCAGTGATATACCCATCTGACATTTTATAAAAATGTACAGTTCAAAGATACAAGCACATCAAAATAATAAAAGTGGTAATGCCGGGAAGGAAGTTCAAAGCAAACATACATGGAGTTCAAGAAGAAACATCTGACTGAGGTGATATTGAAACTCTCACCATCTGAGACTTTAGATAAGCAGCCTAAGGAACTTATGACCATAAATCAGGGTGACAGAAAGTTTGAACATGTCCCAGAGGAGGTGATGTTGGTAAAAACTTTCCATTAAAGGAACTCTCAGAGATATTTTATGACCTTGGAAGCACAGAGGGTAAAACATGGGAAGCTGATGGAAACCTAGACAGGAGTTAGACAATTTGCCAGGGTGTAGAAAAGACGTGTGCTCTTTATTGCGAGTTATGCGATGAGAGAAAGAAGGCAAGCACCATTCAGACTACTCTTGATAAGGTGTTTTTTGTTTTATAACAAAGAACTACACCTTTTAATAATCTGTTTCTAATGTTTTCATGCAGCGTACTAAATATTGGTGTTGCTATTTTTTTCATTTTCCTATCCATTTATAACCAACAGTAAGGGGGTTTGGGATGTTTTGGCAAAAATGTTTAACAAGCGAACAGTCGTCATTTTCTTCCTTGATGAAGATGGTGTTCCCAGCGAGCAGTGCTTCATACACTTCTGCACCAAGAGCAAAGCAGAGACTTCCTGCAATGAGTTTGTGTAGATGCATAGGTCAATTCTGGGTGCTTTCTCCCATTCCATCAGTCACTTTATCTATGCCAACACCAATTCTCTATTGTCTTAATTAGTATAGATTTATAATAAATAGCGATAATTGGAAGGATGAATCACTTACCTTACCCTAATTCAGGAGTGCCTCGGGCTTCACACATCCATACACGGTTTATCATTCGCTTATCAATTTTCTTGTAAAACTCTAGGGTGAGTTTGATTTAATTATATTCCGATTTTAGATTAGCTTGAGAGAAACTGACATCTCTATAATTTCTGTACTCTCACAAATATGGAAGAGCTCTTTATTTATGTCTTCTTGGCTGTTATTCTTGACATTCAGATAATATTTCTATAAATTACACCACAGCTGTTTTTAGATTTATCCCTACATTCTTAAATTTTTATAGCAATGCAACATGGTAGCTCTTGTTGAGTTATGCTTCTTAGCTCTTCTTTTCTGGTCAATAGAAATGTAATGGACTTTTACACATTTATTTTGTAACTATTCTTTTTCATCTCTCACTATCTTTTGCAGCTTCTTGTGGTTGTTAATTTAGAAAGTCACATTATACATGAGTAATGACAGTTCTGTTTCTTCTTTTCCAACACTTACTACTTTTCATTCCCTTTCCTTCCTTTTTTTCTTTCTTTCTCTTTTCTCTTTATTTAATTGCATTGACAAATGCAGTAATCTGTGATAATTTCTAGATTTTCACCACTGAAAGTGATAATTATTGTGACTTTACATGATGATTTAAATATATCAATCCTCTAGGAGCACCTGTGTGGCTCAGTCAATTAAGCAGCAGACTTTGGCTCAGGTCATGATCTCGCGGTTCATGAGTTCCAGCCTGGCATCAGGCTTTGTGCTGACAGCTCAGAGCCTGGAACCTGCTTCGTATTCCGTGTCTCCCTCTCTCTCTGTACTTACCCCACTCACCATTTCTCTCTGTCTCTCAAAAAATGAACAAATGTTAAAAAATTTAAATATATTAATCTTCTACAAATAATGTACTGAAATAAATTTATGTGAATTTATTTATTTTTGCTCTTGGCCTTTAAATGCTTTTTAAAAAATTTAGAGGGTTTGTGTCCCTGATAGGGAACCTTCTCTTTTCCTTTGCCTCTACTGCTCTGAATACTCACACTTTCATTTCTCTTATGGTATAATTTCGATGTGTGTAGTTTTGTACCCAAATTTGGACATTTGGAAGGTCTCTGAATAAAATCACAATGTAGTACATTTGATGCTAAAGAATCAAAATGATCTCCTTTGTCAATTTAAACAGGTAATGGATGGTTCCTCGAGAGTGTTGTTGTTAAGTCCGAAGAGGAAGATGGCAATCAAGAGGTGCTGTTTCCATGCAGTCGGTATGCTGTTACTTAATTCCTCACGACGGTGCGAAATCGTACTCCCCTCTGTCCAATTCATTTCCGCCTGCCATCAGCAAGCTCCGCCTCTGGCCCTGCCTATCCATCTGGTCTCCTCCCTCCCTCCTTGAATACCAGAGCTGATGGCCTGCTCTCCTCAGCAGGCTGTTCCTTATCAGCGCTAGAAATTTTCCCTTTACTTGTACTATTTAATATTTTTTCTCTTCTGGAATAAGCACTGTGAGATGGAAAGAAAACTGGCTTAGGATTTAGAAAAGAGGTTCTTGATGCTAGTTCTGCAAACCCGGGGTGCTCCTCTCAACTGCCATGAGGTACAGTTCCTTCGTAGGTAAAATAGGAATAGTTCCTGTTCCTCACAACTCATTGGAACCATTTAAGCTCAAATGAAGTTTTGTGTCTGAGCAGTGAATTCTAAACCATTATTCTAATGTGGAGTAGATATGATATAAGTTAGGAGAATCAAGCTGCAAGGGCAGCTCCGTAACCTACAGGCTGCATACAGGTGTATCACTTACACTCTCTGAGTTTTCAAATTTTTATTTTTTTAAATTAAATTTTAGCTAACATACGGTGCAAAATTGACTTCGGGAGTAGATTTCAGTGATTCGTCACTTACATACAACACCCAGTGCTCATCCCAACAAGTGCTCCCTAATACCCATCACCCATCTAGCCCATCTCCCACCACCTCCCTTCGTCAGCTCACAGTTTGTTCTATATCATTAAGTCTCTTGTGCTTTGTTTCTCTCTCTTCTCTTCCCCCCACTTCCCATATGTTTTGTTTCTTAAATTCTACATATAAGTGAAATCATATGGCATTTCTCTTTCTCTGATCGACTTATTTTGCTTAGCATAATACATTCTAACTCCATCCATGTCATTGCAAATGGCCAAGATTTCATTCTTTTTTGATGGCCAAGTAATATTCCATTATATGTATGTATATATATGTGTGTGTGTTTGTGTATGTATACATATATATATATCGTACATACACACCAACAGTCCAAGAAGGCTCCTCTCTCTCTGCATCCTCTCCAAGCCTGTTGTTTCTCGTATTGTTAGTTTTAGCCATTCTGACAGATGTGAAGTGGTATCTCATCATGGATTTGATTTGTATTTGCCTGATGATGAGTGATGTTGAGCATCTTTACATGTGTCTGTTAGCCATCTGGATGTCTTTTTTGGAGAACTGTCTATTCATGTCTTTTGCCCATTTTTTAACAAAGTTAAAAATAACTTTGCCCATTTATTTTTGGGAGGTGTTGAGTTTGCTAAGTTCTTTATAGATTTTGGGTATAACCTATTAGCAGAGATGTAGTTTGCAAATATCTTCTCCCATTCTGTCAGTTGCTTTTTAGTTTTGCTGATTGTTTCCTTCACTGTGCAGAAGCTTTTTATTTTGATGAAGTCCCAATAGTTTATGTTTGCTTTTGTTTCCCTTGGCCTTCGGCAATGTGCCTAGTAAGAAGTTGCTCCTGCTGAACTCAAAGACATTCCTGCCTGTGTTCTTCTCTAGGATTTTAATGGTTTCCTGTCCTATTCTTTCCTGCTTTGGAATGCTTTTCTATTTCTTTGTGTCCTCTTCAGTTGTGTTCCATAGTTTTGTCCTCTTTCACAAGTGTTCTATAGTTTTCAGAGTACAGATATTTTACCTATTTGGTTGGGTTCATTACTAGATATCTAATTGTTTTGCTGCAATTGCAAATGAGATCAATTCCTTAATTTCTTTTCCTACTGCTTCATCATTGATACATAGAAATGGAACAGGTTGGGGGGCCTGGGTGGCTCAATTGGTTAGCGTCTGCCTTTGGCTCAGGTCATGATCTCATAGTCTGTGAGTTCGAGCCCCATGTCGGGGCTGACAGCTCAGAGCCTGGAACCTGCTTCAGATTCTGTGTCTCCCTCGCTCTCTCTCTGCTCCTCCCCTACTCGCACTCTGTCTCTCTCTCTCTCTCTCAAAAATAAATAAGCATTAAAAATGAAAAAGAAATGGAACAGATTTCTTCAGGTTGATTTTATATCCTGAAATTTTCCTGAATTCATGTATTAGTTCTAGCAATTTTGGGGGGGGTGTATTTTGGGTTTTCTACATCAAGTATGTCATCTGCCAATAGTGAAAGTTTGACTTCTTCCTTGTCAATTTGGGTGCCTCTTATTTCTTTTTGTTGTCTTATTGTGGAGGGTACGACTTCTAGTACTATGTTAAATAGTAATGGTGAGTGGAAATCCTTGTCTTGCTCCTGACCGTAGGGGAAAGGCTCTCAGTTTTTCCCCATTGAGGATGATATTAGCTGTGGGTCTCTTGTATACACACAGCCTTTATGATACTGAGGTATGTTCCTTCTGTCCCTACTTTGTTGAGGGTTTTTATCAAGAATGGATGCTGTATTTTGTCAAATGCTTTTTCTGCATCTATTAACAGGATCATATGGTTGTTATCTTTTCTTTTATTAGTGTGCTGTCTCACATTGATTGATTTGTGAATACTGAACCAGCTCTGCAGCCCAGGAATCAATCCCAGTTGATCATGGCAAATAATTATTTTAATGTATTGTTGAATTTAATTTGCTAGTATCTTGTTGAGAATCCTTGCCTCTATGGTCATCAAGGATAGTGGCCTGTAATTCTCCTTTTTAGGGGGGTCTTTTTTCTGGCTTTGGAATCAAATTAATACCCAGCTTCATAGCATGAGTTTGTAAGTTTTCCTTCCATTTCTATTTTTTGAAACAGTTTGAGAATAGGTATTAACTCTTCTTTAAATATCTGATAGAATTCCCCTGGAAGCCATCTGGGCCAGTACTATTGTTTGTTGAGAGATTTTTGAATACTGATTCATTTTCTTTGCTAGTTATCAGTCTGTTCAAATTTTCTATTTCTTCTTCATTCAATTTTGGTAGTTTATGAGTTTCTAGAAACGTGTCCATTTCTTCGAGATTGCCCAGGTTTTTTGGCGTATAACTTTCCATAGTATTTTCTTATAATTATTTGTATTTCTGTGTTGTTGGTTGTGGTCTCTCCTCTTTCATTTGTGATTTTATCTATTGGATCCTTTCTCTTTTCTTTTTGATAAATCTGGCTAGTGGGTTATCAATTTTGTTACTTCTTTCAAAAAATCAGCTCTTCATTTCATTGATCTGTTCTATTGCTCTTTTTGGTTCTATATCACTTATTTACACTCTAATCCTTAATATTTCCCTTCTTCTGCTGGCTTTAGGCTTTATTTGCTGTTCCTTTTCTGGATCCTGTAGGTGTGAGGTTAGGTTGTATATTGGGACCTTTCTTGCGCTTGAAATAGGCCTGAATTGCAATATACTTCCCTCTTAGGACCGCCTCTGCTGCCTCCAAAAGGATTTGGACTAACATTTTTTCATTGTCATTGTCTTCCATGTGCTTTTTAAATTTCTTTTTTAATTTCCTAGTTAACCCGTTCAATCTTCAGTAGTATGTTCTGTAACCTCCAAGTATTTGAGAGCTTTCCAAATGTTTTCTTGTGGTCGACTTCAAGTTTCATTGCATTCTGATCTGAAAATATCCATGGTATGAGCTCAATCTTTTTGTACTTATCGAGGGCTGACTTATGACCCAGTTTGTAGTCTGTTCTGGAGCATGTTCCATGTGCACTTGAAAAGAATGTGTGTTTTGCTGCTTTATGATGAAATGTTCGGAATATGCCTGTAAGTCCATCCATTCCAGTGTGCCACTCAAAGCCATTATTATTTTCTTGTTGATTTTCTGCTTAGAGGATGTGTCCATTGCTGTAAGTGGGTTGTTAAAGCCCCCCACTATTATTGTATTATTATAAATGAATTTCTTTATGTTTGTTATTAATTGGTTTATAAATTTGGGTGTTCAAGTTGGGAGCATAAATATTTACAATTGTTAGATCTTGATTGATAGACTAATTATAATATAATGCCCTTCTTCATCTCTTGTTACAATCTTTGTTTTAAAATCTAGTTTGTCTGATATAAGTTTGGGTACTCCAGCTTTCTTTTGATGTCCATTAGCGTGATAGATGATTCTCCCTTCCCTTACTTTCTGGCTGGAGATGTCTTTTGGTCTAAAATGAATCTATTTTAGGCAGCATATACATGGATTATTCTTTATACATTCTGGTACCTTGTGTCTTTTAGTTGGAGCATTTAGTCCATTTACATTCAGAGTGATTATCGAAAGGTGTTTTATTGCCATTGTGTTACCTATAGAATTGGTATTTCTGGTAATGTTCTCTGGTCCTTTCTATTCTTTGTTGATTTTTTTCTTTTTTCTTCCATTCAGAGATTCCCCCATACAATTTCTTGCAGGGCTGGGTCAGTGGCCACCATTTCCTTTAGTTTTTTGTTTGTCTGGGAAACTCTTTCTCTCTCCTTCTGTTCTGAATGGTAGCCTTGCGGGTATGGAATATTTTTGGCTGCATATTTTTCCCACTCAGCACTTCGAATGTATCCTGCCACACCCCTCTCTGGCCAGCCAAGTTTCTGTGGACGGAACTGGTAGGACCCTGATCTGTTTTCCACTGCAGGTTACGGACTTTTTCCCTTGCCGCTTTTAGGATTCTTTCCTTGTCTGTGTATTTTGTGAATTTGACTATGATATGTCTTGGCAATGGCCAGCTTTTATTGAATTTAATGAGAGTTCTCTGTGCTTTTTTGAGTTTTGATGTCTGTGTCCTTTCCCAGACTAGGGAAGTTTTCAGCTTTAATTTGGTCACATAAACCTTCTGACCCTTTTTGTCTCTCTTCATCTTCTGGGACTCCTATGATACAAACATTATTTACATTTTAATAAATCACTATAAATGTACTTCCCTACATCTGCCTTCATGATCACAGAACTTTGTTTCCCTCTTCTTTTCAGCTTCATTATTTTACATAATTTTATCTTCTGTATGGCTCATTCACTCCTTTGCCTCATCCATCTTTGTTTTCATGGCCTCCATTCGGGTTTGTATTTCAGTTATAGCATGTTTAATTTCAGCCTGCCTACACTTTATTTCTTTTATCTGGTGTCCGCTATGCTTTTTTTCAAGCTCAGCTAGCATTCTTATAATCATTGTTTTAAATTCTAGTTCATACATCTTACTTATATCTGCATTGATTAAATCTCTGGATGTCATTTCCTCCTGTTCTTTCTTTTGAGGTGAATTCTTTTGTCTTGTCATTTTGGAGGAAGAACAAAAAACAATAACAGAATGAAATTAAAATTTTAAAATTTTAAAATCGAATAAAGGAAGCTAGATCCTAGGTGTGTTTTGGTCTGCTTATTAAGAGAAGCTTGACAAAAATAAAAGCGAGAAGAAGAGGAAAAAAATTAGAAAAAAATAATAAAATAATAATAAAGTAAAATAGTACATTTTGCTCTTTCTATATCCAAGAAACAAAAGAAAAGAAAACAATAACAAAAAAAAAAAGAATCAAAAAAAAAAAAAAACTGAAGGAACAAAAAACCCACATAAAGCTAGGTCCAGTATCCCCTAGAGCTGAAACTTTGCAGCAGTTTGTTGTCAGTAAACTAAGCTCATGGAAGGGATTTGTGCTAGTCTTCTTGGGGGAGGGGCCTGCTGCTCTGTTCTCAGGTCAACTTGCCCTAGTGGAGATGTACCTGAAAGGGTGCCGGAAATAAAGCTTGGTGAAACGGCTCCATTCTCCACTTGATGGCGCTGTTTAGCTCATTGTGGTTGGTGGGCTAATGGTGCCCAGAAAGACCCTATCACCTCTACCAAGTGCACTGAAAGCAGAGAAGTGCCTCTCCCCAAGCGACCCAGGGGGTCCTCAGACAGCATGGCGACCACCCCCAGGGCTCTGCCCTGCTTTCTCACTGGAGCATCACCAGGCGCTGACCTCTGAAACTTTAGGCTCTCTGCTCTGCTGTTTATAAAAACCTGGCATTTTTGAAACCCTCTCCTTTAACCCCAATCAGTGATTTTGGAGAATGGTTTTCTCGTGCAGTCCCCTGCACATGTTTTCATGCGCTCTCTCTAGGTGCTCTCAGGGGGAGTGTTTTCTTGTTCAAACCCCACGCACTGCTCTCTCTCTCTCTCCCTCTGTCTTTCTCCTCTCCAGGAAAATGGCTCCCTCCTCTCTGTGGCACCTCAGTTCTTCTCTCCCCCATTCATCTCACTGAACCTGTGCCTGCTGCATCCTTTCAATCTGATTATGCAGGTTGTTCTGTTAATCCTTGGATTGATTTCCTAGGTATTCAGAATGGTTTGATGTTGATCTCGCTGCGTTTGAGGCACAGATAAACCCAGGGTCCCCTTCCTACTCTGCCATCTTAACTCCTGCCCACCAGAAATTTTATGATAAAACTGTTTAAATCAGATCTACCTATTTTTGAAAGTTGTTATGAATATCAAATACATCCTAAAGCAAAGTGCACTACGAGTAGAAATTACAAAACTAATTGCCCCGCGTTATTAATTAATCTATAGAATATATTGATTCATTCATTTAGTCATTGTACAAATAGTAATTAACCACCTATCATATCAAGGAGTGGGGTCGATAAAGAGCTCCAGCAAAAAGGCTGGATCCTTTAACAGGATATGGTCCTTGCCTGAAAGGACTTAGTAGATGCCCACTTGAGAATGAACATTAACATTTGAAGGGCCGTGATAGAGGCCTGTGTGAGAGCTCATGTGCCAAAGTGGATGTCTATGTGATTGCACATTCCTTGAACCTAAAGAACTCATGCATTGTGTTCATCCATTTGTTCATCCATTGATGCATGCAGAAACCTTGCCTGCCTCCCAGGTATTGGACCCTGTGTCAAGTCCTGGATATATAGAGATAAAAAAATGAAGCATCCTTGTTTGAAGGAGCTCCCAGTTCATGCGAAGCTAAGGCAGGAACGATGTGGTACTAAGTGAAGCCAGAGAGCTGGGTGTGCTCTGGGTTTAGCAGGTGTTTGTACTGCCTCCTGAAGTGTTGTACACGCTTTCAGAGACAGAGAAACCCAGTCAGAAAGATGGAGTGGGCTTTCCCTTACAACAGTTGGAGTCCAGGAACTAGCGATTCTTTTGAAACTTAATAAGGAGTTGCGTTCTGTATGAACAAAATGGGTAACACTTCTGTGATTGTCTGTTTGTTTTCTTAACACACATCCATATAAAATGTGTTTGTGTCATAGTAGTTACTGCCATTGTATAACGTTCAAGCTCTGGAAAGAGACCCTGTATTTTTATTTTGTGCAAGAATTTTTTTTTATTAATAATGGGGAATGAAAAGAGCAATGCTTGAAGTTTTTCTGAACTGGCTTTGAATCACAACTCCTTCCCTGACTAGCTCTGGAAGCTTCGATTTGTTCTGATGTAAACTAGCAATAATAACACCTATTTTGCAGTGTTGTTTGAAGCCTTCACACAGTGTACGTAAAGTAATTGCAAAAGTGTCTCGTAATTATTAGCAGCTCCATGATGATAAATGTTACAGTAATAGAAGCAATTTTGAATTAACGAAAGCCTTAGATACAGGGCCAGACATGCAAATGAAGTCAAAAAGCTCACGTATTTCTAGATCGTATGTCACGTATTTAGAAGTCTCCAAATAATCTACTAACTTTTATCTTTAAAAATCTAGATATACATAGTCCAATAGGGCAGCCGCTAGCTACATATAGCTAATACATGTCAAGTAATTAAAATCAAACAAAATTAAAACTTCAGCTCCTGGGTTATACTAGCCACATTTCAAATTCTCGGTAGACACAGATGGTTAGTGGCTACTCTGTTGGCTAGCATATATACCACATTGGGTTCTCTATCACATCTAGATATTTGCTATCCTATGAAGATATGCTTAATATTATACAACATACAGGGGCACTTGGGTGGGTCAGTCGGTTAACTGTCCGACTTCGGCTCAGGTCATGATCTCACGGTTCGTGAGTTCGAGTCCCGTGTCGGGCTCTGTGCTGACGGACCCTGGAGCCTGCTTCAAATTCTGTCTCCCTCGTTCTCTGCCCCTGCCCCACTCATGCTCTGTCCCTCTTTCTCTATCTCCCCAAAATAAATAAACATTAAAAATTTTTTTAAAATATTATACAACATACTTTTATTGTTCTCTATGCTGTGGTAACTATGGAATAATACAAGGAGCAAATAAAAGGTTTGTAGTTTTATAAATTTTAAAAATCAAGAATCATCCAGAACAGATGATAATAGTCCTATCCTGCTCAGAGCTGAAATTAATTTTACCAGCAATACAAAGGAGTAGAAGTCAAGATGAAGGTGACTTCTTTCTTTAGGGCCTGCCAGCATTTTGGAATAATTACAAGCCTTGGAAATTGGATTTGTAAGGAAAAAAATAATACAAATGAAGATACTAAAATGTTTTATCTGCATTAAACTACATCACATTAAATACTGCACAAAGACATACCATTGCCCTGTTATCATCAACTGAACTGTAAGAGTATTAAGTTTCCCTTGTACATTCCTACTGAGGGCCCTTGGTTACATAAGTGAGGAAAGAGAGACATTTTTTTTCTATTTTCCCTTATAGGTGAAGAAACCATAAAACATTTAGTCTCAGGGTACCTGGGTGGCTCAGTCGGTTAAGCGGCCAACTTGGTCATGATCTTGCGGGTCGTGAGTTCGAGCCCCGCGTCAGGCTCTGGGGTGACAGCTCGGAGGCTGGAGCCTGTTTTGAATTCTGTGTTTCCCTCTCTGTCTCTCCCCTCCCCTGCTCACACTCTGTCTCTCAAAAATAAATAAATGTTAAAGAAAATTAAAAATAACCCAACATTTAGTCTCACAGCTCACTGACAGATGAGAAAAATGTCACCGGAAGAGATGAAACGATATGCATAAGTCATAGACGAGTCAGCAGGTGGGGTCACAGTCAGAGTGGGGTCTCTTGGTCTCTCGGTCCCTTGGACCCTTTGGGGAATTTTAATTTGGCGTCTCTCAATCTACTGCTCTCATTTTGTCAGCAGGATTTTATGCGTTACCCTCTAAGGAAGAGGCCCCTGTGCAAAGTACTCAGTTCACTATAAAGCTGATTTGTTAGAAATTCTACTGAGATTGTGGGTGTTTAGAAAACACAGGTTTTGCTAGTTTTCCCAGCATTGCTTTGCCATTTAAACTCAAGTCCCCTCCTACTTCTAAGAAGAGAACAGTCTCTGGAAAGGAAATTATTTAGGGCTTTATTGTGGAATGAAAAAAGCAAACGTAGAGGGTATTTACTCGGTTGTGGGCCCTCTGAGGTTTACACACCTGTCTTCTGTTTGTCCGGGAGACAATCAAGGAGTGCCCGTCCCCAGCATGTGGCGCACTCGTGCCAAGGAATGGGCTCCACGGTGCGGTCAGAGCTTCACCCAGGGGCTCCTCTGCTCCTCGCAGCCGACCTCCACTTGGCTCTGAGATACTTGTGGTTCACAGCTGAGGAAGCCGAGGAGCCCAGAGATGAAGTTTCTCACCCAATCGGGATCAGTGGGGTCAGCATTCCGCTCGAGGTGCGCCTATGTCTAGAACAGCACCGGCCCATGCGGGAGCCACCAGCTACGTGTCTGTTGAAGTCTCGAACCGCTCCTGTTCCTAGCTGAGATGTGATGTAAGTGTGAGGTACATATCAGAGATCACAGATGCAGAATGGACAAGAACGTATTCGTCTGTTCAGGCTGCTGTAACAAAATGCCACCGGCCGGACGGCTTAAACACCACACAGTTGTTTCTCACAGTTCTGGAAGCTGGAAGAGATCAGGATGCCTGCGGGGTTGGGTTCTGACAAAGGCCCTCCACCTGCTATGTTCTCGCGGGGTGGAAGGAGCGGGGGCTCTCTCTGGAGCCTTGTTTATAAAAGCATTAGTCCCATTCAGGAGGGACCACATGCCTTGAAGAACCTCCAACGAAGATTCAACATATGAGTTGGGGATGAGGAGGGGAACAAGCACTCACATCTTTTATGTGTATTAAAATGATAAATATTAATTTTACCCTTTTTATTTTTACTGTTCTTACATACACGGCTTTGTTAGATTTCTCTTAAAGAGTGCTATTCTAGAGTCTGAGGTTTTAGCCACTGTCTACACCTACCAGTCACACAAAAGGAGAGAAATAAAGGCTTCCACTAAGGGGATCTCAAAGGAAAAGTGTTTACAGATTTTATGAGATATTAGAGTATACGTAAAGTTACCATGGGACGTTCCTAAAATCTCACATGTCAGGATAAAGCAGTGTAACCTTCCAACCAGACTGTAGGACGAAGGTCTGCTGAAGTTACTCTCTGAAAGATCATTGGTATTTCGTGGAATCTTAAATAGTCTTTAAAATTTCTGTGCTTCTCCTGGAAAGCTTCTTTAAATCCTTTCCATATTTTATTTTCAGTACAAAGCAATGTGCCTTCTTCAAATTCTCTCATATGAATTATCTTCTCTCTTCCCATGGCAGATGGTTTGATGAGTACCAAGACGATGGCCGGACCGAACGAGAATTGTCCGCAGAAAGCGGCTACAGTGCAGGAGAGGTGGAGTCTGTGGCCTTGTGGGGCCAACGTTCCATGCCTTCAGAAGGCTGCTGATCAACAAATATCATATGTTTGCACGTATAGGAGGATTAGGAGGAACTTGACGGAGGAACAAGGGGGAGAAGAAGGGCAGAAATGGT
Source organism: Crocuta crocuta (assembly GCF_008692635.1). NCBI lineage: Eukaryota > Metazoa > Chordata > Mammalia > Carnivora > Hyaenidae > Crocuta > Crocuta crocuta. The sequence continues at coordinate 1,257,155 of NW_027529183.1, read as the reverse complement.
GGGGGAAAGGGAGAGAAGCAAACCATGAGAGACTCTTGAATGCTGACAAAAACTGAGGACTGATGGATGTGGGGGGAGGGGGGGATGGGCATGGAGGAGGACACTTGTGGGGATGAGCACTGAGTGTTATGTGGAAACTAATTTGACAATAAACTATTAAAAAAAAAAAAAAAAAAGAAGGCTGCTGATCCGATGGTGGTAGTGTCTTTGCCCTTTCCTTATACTGAAGCAAACACCTGGGGAGGCTCAGCTTGTCTTACACACATCCTTTGCTTTTGAGAACTTCAACAGTTGGGAGAAGAATCAGCCAACAGCTGGTGAAGATCAGTCTATGGTAGCTGGGGTAGATGCCCACATTGTTTCTTCTTATGGGTGAAGGAGATGAGCACCCTTATTATGAGAAGCACTGAAGAATGTATAGAATTGTCGAATCACTATATTGTATATCTGAAACTAATGTAGCTCTGTATGCCTAGTGGAATTAAAATTCTTAAAAAGATTGTTTCTTCTCGGGGCACCTGGGTAGCTCAGTTGGTTGAGCGTCCGACCTCGGCTCAGGTCATGATCTTTCAGTCTGTGAGTTCAAGCCCTGCATCAGGTTCTGTGCTGATAGCTTGGAGCCTGGAGCCTGCTTCAGATTTGTGTGTCTCTCTCTCTCTGATCCTCCCCCTGCTCATGCTCTCTCTCTCTCTCTCAAAAACAAATAAACATTAAAAAATATATATGTTGTTTCTTCTCATTCTCTTTTTTCAGAAAATTTGACGCCTGCTGTTTACTGAAATATTTAGGTGGCCTTAAGTAGAAGGTAACTGGAGAGGTACATAACATTTGATTACTGTAAACCACTTTATACAACCTATGTTAGTTTTAAAGGGGAAGTCTTACTCTTAAATGACGGTATGTCTCTCTTAGCATTGGTGGTAATATAAAGAAGAAAATGTACAATGAAAACGATTGATTGGGTTAAATCACATTCTCACTGCACTTCATGCTGATTCCCATTGACTTGGTCTTTTGAGAGCTGGTCGCTGGGGCAGTGGGAGACAGTCAGCGAGCGCCACGCAGGGGACACATACGAAGGCGGACATCTTCTAGCCATGTGTCGCTTTTCTCAAGCGGCCTCAAATACGTGTTAACTCGGTGTCACAGGCAGCTCCTCTTAACCATTCAAATTGTCCCATGTGATAAAACCACGTGCCAGTGTAGGAGGGGCAATGGGCTGGCTTTGGTGTCAAAGAGCCCTGTGTTTGAATCTAGGTTCTGCCATGGCAAAGTGGATAGTTTTATCGCATTTTGCAGATGAGGGAGCCGAAACTTGGAGAGGTCTGCTTGAGCTCAGAGAATGAAATAAGTAGGACAGCGGAATTTGAACCCTGGGGTCTTACTCCACAGCCCACCCCCCACATGGTGGCCCTGTTCCTCCTGGCCTTCCTCCCCAAGTTTTTAGGTATCTGTGAGATCATACAGGATGGTCCCAAGCCCTCAGATCTTGCACACCGCCTTCATGTTCTTGTCATACGCAGGTGACACCGGTACCATTATACACTTAACGTAGTTTTTCATTAAACTCTTTAAATCCGGTTATTTGGGGGTGGGGGGAACTTAGCCTCCTTCTAAACTATATTCATAATATCCATGAAATCATTGATGCTGTCACACTTTTCCCTAAAGCACATAAAATGAATTCATATCTAACAAAAATTTTAGGTCAGTCTACATGCTACCTAAAATCATCTTACAAACGTGCAGTGGTCGTGGTATAGGGTGATCAGTAAATAATGTTTCAATAAATGGAAGCCATTTTTGTCACGGTTAACTTTTTACCAGTCGGTGACTAAGGACTCCTCCATTCCTTAGAAATGGTACATTTTGCATCAAAGTTTGAAAACACATCAAGAATAGAGCTTTGGTGATTTGAAGTTAAAAGCAGTTGTTTCATTTTTCCTAAAGTGATCAACAGAGCGTCTTAGGGGTAAGAAGAGCTGGTACGTTCCAGAAGGCTGTGGGCAATGTGACGAACCTCCTCTAGCCCTTCCTGACACTATTGCGCTGTGCTCAGCACAAGGCAGGTGGTGGATAAACACGCTCATTTATTAAGCAGAGCTGTTAAGCTCCTCTCGTGTGCCAGACGCAGAATCAGGCACTGGGGATAAACTGGCAAACAGCTCGGTCATCTTCTCTGCCCTCACAGGGCCTTCCGTCGTGGAGGGAAACTAAGCGAGCAATGCGCAATTAAACACAGATCAGTACCACTCATTGCTAAGCTGCCAACTCACTGGAGGTAGAGATCACCTCCAGTGCATAGTCAGTTCTTAGCAACCTGCCTGACTCACTGTCAGGGCTCTGTGTCTATTAAATGCATGAATCATCCCTGCCTTAAATTACAATACACCTCTTAAGTGATTAGTATATTAAAGTATATCTGAATCAGCTCAGATCTGTATGGAATAAATACAAATAATTACACTCGACTCCTCTCTTTTTACAAGCCTTTCTCTGACAGTATATCGCAATACTGAACACGGTCCTGCCCCGGGGTCCCCCAGCACACAGAGGGGAGTTGGGATGTGTCCCAATTCTATCCAGCTGCAGATTTACAGCCCTTCTCCAGAGAGGGGAGGTGGTGTGAATACTAAGTCGATCCATTTTGTGTCGATTCTTGTTTACTTCCTTATCATAGTGCTCATTCTCCCGGACATGGTCCAGATTCTAGGCTCCCTCAGCCTAACCCCTTTACCTAATGGGCTCACTCTGAAAACTGCAAACAGGAGAGAGAAACCATATTTATTGCTGAGTTTGCTGAAAAGACAAAAAATTACCAGAGTACCTAGCACAAAGAAGGCAAATGGATTCTTAAAGTTTTCGTGGGAAGAAGTTTCTATTGCCTGTGGAGAGAATGGTGTAAACCCTGCATCCAGAAGGCTGCCATGTGTATTCCTTGGAAATGTTGGAGAATGGAAAACAAGTGCAAAAACAGAGGCCGAACCCAGAGTGTGGCTCATTTCATGGGAAGCCTCACTTGTCTAGCACAACCCTGGCATTTTCTCACGTTTTCCTGTTTCTTGGGTAAAGTCAAGAGGGGGTGAAGAACACTTCTATCTTGATGGGATAAGCAGCAAACTGTAGTAATGGCTCCATGATGATGTGGATGGTCTTCAGGGTCTAACGTGCTTTCATACAAACTCCTCAAGCCGACTCAAGTGAATCCTTAAGTGATGCATTTGTTATATCAAAGGATAATGCAACTTCTTTGTGACTCTAGATAATATACATCTTGGAGAGCTACCTTCATTGTTCTTTAATAGGGAGAGAGGCTTTCCAGAAAGCCAGCCAGAGTTAGGGTTACTTCACAGTTATCCGGACTGATAATGCTTTTGAATGGTTACATTTTAAATTCCTAGAAGCACAGAAACACAGCAAAGCAGGGGCCCCCTTCATGATGACGTTTTTAAACAGGAGGTACATTTTAATTCCCTTAAGGCAGGGGACTGAAATGTAGTAAAGACCCTTGAGTTCAGGAATTAACCTTGACTCTACCACAGTGAGTCTGAGGCCTTAGGAGAATCACATCAGCTTCCTGGGCTCTCTCTTCCTGCCTCTGGGACTGAGGCTGCAGAAGACCAATTAAACTGATTAGTAAGTTTCCAAATATGTAAAAAAAAGGATTGTAAAGTAAACATGAACATTTGCAAGCTCAGCCCTATCAAGTGATTGGCACCTTGCAAATACACCGTTCTCCCGGCCTTTACCCGTGTTGTTTGGTTTGCTTGAAAGGTACTTCCCTCCTTGCCTGGAAAATTCCTACTCTTTTTCTAAGACCAAGCTTGAAGTTCTCAACATCAGTCAGCATTAAGTCACCCCGCCCTCTGTGTCCATATTGCTTTGTCCTTCCTCTCTGACTGTAAGTATCATTTCTACAGTGGGCATGCGTCCGAGTTCACAGGCTCAGGAGTGTGACAGGCATGACGCTTTTTATTTTCTCTACATCAACCGAATGTCTGATTTCAAGTCTCCATTACCCAGAGTGGCAGGAAAATTCTTCTTAAGCGTACTTGTGGCGTGTTCTGTCCTATCCAAGGGGCAACAGAATCCTACAAGCTGATGCCCTGTTTGGAAGAAAATACTTCTCTTCCCAGCCTGCCATTGTCCCTGCTGAGGAATGTTCTCTCTCCGGCTCTGGGCCACTCATGAAGTGTTAGGGTTTGTGGCCAGGCTGGAAACCTGAGTGCCTCGGGTCCCCCCTTCCTAGGCTGCTGTGTGGCCCTGTCCTGGGGAGTTTTCATCTCCCTGGGCCTCTCCTCACACAGTGATGAATGACAAATCCTTTAGGGATCCCGTGGCCTGGGGCCCCCAGATCTTTCTTTTGGAGGAAAATCTCTCCTCCGAAAACTCTTTCCCTTTCTCCTTTTGTAGCACAGCCAGTGTAAGCTCATTTACACACTTTGGCTTTTATAGAAGACATATTGTTACCGATAAGAACATGATGATGGCAGAGAAAAGAATCCCCTCTGTTCTCATTCAAATTAGCAAATAGAATGAAACGTACAATCTCCAATTCCAGTAAAAGCATGATATAGTAAACATCTCCCAAAGTAGATAAAATAGGAGCTCGAAGAGCTAAGCAGTGGCCAATTTTAGAATATGCCAACGAAAAATCCACTTGCCAAGAGTGCACACCCTCCTAGGAAGTAAAACAGCTAGATTTTTAATTTATGACTTCTCCAGCAGGCACATATATGAGGTCTGGTGGAGAAACGAGGCGGGGGCTGAGATCAAGCCGAAGCTGCATAGAGATTGTCACTTTTAGTAAGTGTCGAAACATCTCCACCAATGATTTGTCAAAGAAAATGGATGGAGCAGAGTAAACGCAGAGATTTATATAAAGATAAAGAAGCACTAAGGAGTAATAACACATGGCAGACAAAGAGCCACAAGGCCTTCAGACACTGCAAATGTTGATGCAGATTACAAAAACGTCTAGAATGCTATATTTAAAAATAAGCAACAGGTTTGAAAATTTCCACCTAAACGGAAAATATAAAATTAACCTAGCATATTGGGGGAAAAAAAACAATAAGACTTGTAGAATTTTAAAAAGGCAATGCTTAAAATTTCAGTCTCCGTGTGTGGGTTTAACACCAATGTAGGCTCAGGTGAAAAGAAAATTTGTTAACTGAGTTTATAGACCAGAAGGAATTTTCTGGAATGTAGCAGAGAAGAACAAAGAGATGATATGTATGAATGAGAGGTTCACAGACTTCCAGAATAAAATGAGCTCTATGTCTAATCAAATGTCTAAAGAGAACACAGAATGTTATAGAGGCAATACTTGAGGCGATAATGGTCGAGAAGCTTCCAGAAAAGTTTAAAGATACCACTTCACAGATACTTCACTTTGTAGAAGATCAACACATCTTAAACAGAATACATTAAAAGAAATCCACAGCTAAGGGAAAAGAGTAAAAACTTCCTACTACCAAAAACATTCAGAACATTCAAGAAGGAGCCTGAAAGAAAAGTTTACCTTCAAGGAAACAGAAGCTGAATTCATGGATAATTCTCAAGAGCAACAAAGCAAACCAGAGAATGGCGGGTACCTCACAATTCTGCAAAATGATAATGGCAATCTAAGGTTCTTGAGCCAGGGAAAATGGGTTTCTAGAATGAGGCCAAAATGAAGATATTCGAAAATACAACACACACACACACACACACACACACACACAAATTCTGAGAGTTGGCCACTAGACCTTCACCAAAGGAACTTCTGAAGCAGGTACTTGAGGCAGAAGAAACATGACCCTATATAGCGGGACTGACATGTAAGGAGGAACAACAGTCACAGGAAGTGGCCGATAGGTCGGCAAATCTAAAATAACATTGATTACATGCATATAGTGATATTGAGTTAACGATAAAATGAGATAGGACTTAAATTGGAAACAATACACAACATGTAAGTCTATATGTTGGAGGGGAAGTGAGATACTGTATTCTAAAGCCCTTGTGTTTTCTAGAAGGAGGATAGAGGTAGATTATGTTGGGGAGTTTGAACTTCTAGTGTAACCACTGAGGGAGAAAAAAAATAAAAGAATGGAATAAAACTTCCAAACAAGTGTATGTGAGATTAAAAGTTTTAACATACCAGGAAGATATTACAATTTTTAATTAACATGTCCTGGGGCGCCTGGGTGGCTCACTTGGCTCAGGTCATGATCTCACAGGTTCACGAGTTCGAGCCCTGTTTCGAGCTCTCTGCTGTCAGCACCGAGTCTACTTCAGATCCACTGTCATCCCTCTCTCGCTCCCTCCCCCACTTGTGCTCTCTCTCAAAAAATAAACAATAAAAAAATTAATATTTTCCTAATAATATAGGCTCTAATTAAATGAAATGAAAATAAGCATAAACACAAGTAAACATTGACCTATGTATTGTAGCATCGGGACACTTTAGCACACACGTCTCCTGGTAATTGAGAGAATAACTAGAGGGAAGAAAGATACAAAGGGCTTAAGGGACATGATTGACAAAAGACCTAACAAATAAACACAAAACACTGCATCCAACAAATGCCAAAGACATACACGGAAATTCCTAAATGCTAAGCATGTGTTAGGCCATAAAACAGCAGTAAAACAGAACGAACGAAAAATACATCAATAACATGGATGGATTTCATAAACATAATGAGCAAAATAAACAAGGAGCACAAATATATCAATGTAATTCCAATTACATAAATTTTGAAAACCAGCAAGCATTTCATATGTAATGCTAAATTCGTTAATATATATAATTGTTTTTATGAAAGTCTGGAAATGATTACCAAAAAGCCGGGGAAAGTAATCTCTGAAAGTGGGGGCTTAGTGTAGGAGGGGCTTCCAGGCAACTGACAGTGTTCTTTGATGGGCCTTTTTGTGATGGTCACCTGAATATTGATTTTATAATCATTCTTTCCACTGTTCATATGTGTTTTTGTGGTAAAATGCACATAACAGAAAATTTACCAAGTTAACCATTTCTAGATGTACAGCATTAAGTGCACTCATGATTTTGTACAAGCATCACCATTACCCATTTCTAGAACGTTTTCATCACTGAAAACAAGATTATATACCCATTGTTGACCTTAAAAGTTTACAGCCTGGGGCTCCTGGGTAGCTTAGCCAGTTAAGTGTCTGACTTCGGCTCAGGTCATGATCTCACAGTTCATGAGTTTGAGCCACATATCGGGCTCTGTGCTGACAGCTCGGAGCCCGAAGCCTGCTTCAGATTCTGTGTTTCCCTCTCTTTCTGCCCTCCCCTGCTCGTACTCTGTGTCTCTCTTTCTCAAAAATAAATAAAACATTAAATTGTTTTTAAAAAGGTAAAACAGCCAATTATTTTATTGGCAAAATGGGTTTATTCAGGAACAAAAGAGAAACTACAATTTAGGACACATGAGCTATGGCAAACCACATAAAAGTTGAGAAATCAAAGGAAAGGCGTTACTTTATAGAGAAGAGGAGGAAGTCGGGAGGGGCTGCTTGAATGAAATCCAGTGGAGGAAAACGACAGTTCAGGGTAGTGATGGTTTCTCATCGGCTGAGTTGTGGTATTTTTTTTATTGGCTGAGCTTGTTGCTGGGTCAGGAAGAATTCTCCCTCCCTCTGTCTGAGGTAGTAAAGTAGGCTTCTTCCTGCTGGTATTGCAAGGTACATCTCTTCCTGCTGGGCTCTGCGATGGACAAGCACATGAGAACTCCTCCTTCTGGTCTCCTGACTCCATTTTTAAAAAATTTATTTTTATCTTTTAAAGACATTGGTTATTTATTTACTTATTTATTGTAGAGGGGCAAAGGGAGAGATAGAATGTTAAGCAGGCTCCATGCTGAGCACGGAGCCCTAGCCTTACCTGGGGCCTGATCCCATGACCCTGGGATCATTACCTGAGCCAAAATCAAGAGTCAGACATTGAACTGACTGAGCCACCTAGGTGCCCCCTCCCAACTCCATTTGATTTTATTATTTTAAAAATGTTTTAATGTTTATTTTTAAGAGAGAGAGAGAGAGAAAGCATGAGCAGGAGAGGGGCAGAGAGATGGGAAGACACAGAATCCGAAACAGGCTCCAGGCTCTGAGCTGGCTGTCAGCACAGAGCCCAACGTGGGGCTCGAACCCACCAACTGTGAGATCATGACCTGAGCTGAAGTCGGACGTTCAATGACTGAGCCACCCAGGCGCACCCTCCCAACTCCATTATAAATGAGATTTCCTTTATTTAATTTCACACCATTAAATAATATCTCTCCTTTCCCTCCCTTCCCCCAGTTCCTAGTAACCTCTAATCTAATTTCTGTTTCTGTGAATTTGCCTATTTTGGATACACAAGAGATTTGTTAAAATGTTTTAAATGGTTGCCAGTGGCAGGACAGAGATGGGAGTGGAGAGAATGAGAGGTGAGGGTAGGAATGTCTGTTCATGCTATTTGACTGTTTTGAATCACTAAATTTATATTCTATTAAAAAAAGTTTTTTTTAATGTTTATTATTGAGACGGAGACAGAGCATGAGCAGGGGAGGGGCAGAGAGGGAGGGAGACACAGAATCCGAAGCAGGCTCCAGGCTCTGAGCTGTCAGCACAGAGCCCAACACGGGGCTTGAACCTATGAACCGTGAGATCATGACCTGAGCTGAAGTCAGACGCTTAACTGACTGAGCCACCCAGGCATCCCGTGAAATTAGATGAATAAATAAATGAATAATTGAAAATCAATGGGGAGTATCTTAACTACCAACCTACATAAAGGATAGATTCTTGAGGAACTTCAATCTTCCTCCCCATGAAAATTCAGGGAGAGATTTACCTGCTCTGATCTGCTGCTTGAAAGGAGAGTGAGGACGGAGAGGGAGCAAATGAAAGAAGATGCCAGGAACTAACAGCTCAAAACTGTTCTCCTTGTAAATTAGTCTATTTCTTGACACTTGATAATGAATTCCTTGAGAGCAGGAATTTTCATCTTCTTCATCTTTGTATCCTAGAGCACAGTGACTGGGTCAACACAGGCACAATAAAATCATTGTCTCCTTATTACAAATTATATATATTTATGAATAATGGAAATTAATAAGAAGGCTAAAAAACCAAAATATTTTAGGAAGTCCATCTTGTTTTCTTTTTCTCCAACAGTTTTTTGTGATTCTGTTTAAGCCCAGGAAGGTTCTCAGAAAAGAGATTTGAGAAGTGTCCTGCTTAACCAAGTGTCACAGTTAATAGAAAGGGACAGGTTTCTCAGAAAGACTTTGGAGGCTGAAAATGTATCGTGAAGTGACAATCCCAGAAGTCGTGGGTCAGAGCGCACCAAGATGCAAGGATTTCCTCAGAATATTTGGAAACTTTAAAATTGGTTGATGCATATGTTTTCACTCATATGTGGAACAGGAGAAACTTAACAGAGGACCATGGGGGAGGGGAAGGGGGGAAATAGTTGGGGAGAGGGAGGGAGGCAAACCATGAGAGACTCTTAAATACTGAGAACTGAGGGCTGATGGGGATGGCAGGGAGGGGAAGGGGGTGATGAGCATGGAGGAGGGCACTTGTGGGAATGAGCACTGGGTGTTAGATGGAAACCAAATTGACAATAAACTATATAAAAAATAAATAAAAATAATAAAATAAAATTGGTTGATGAAACTCTAGCAGTATCTTTGCTGAGGTATCTGGCCAACACAGAATCCATGAAAACGCAATCCAACTGCTTGAAATCATGCACGTCTTAGTAATAGTACACTGAATCCTCTGTTGAGAGAAGAAGACTCAGGGTGAGCTCAGAAAGTGTCCATTTTTGTAAACTGTTAACCTTAAAACTAAAACTCCCAGTCATTTTACCAGCGTAAATGTGTTTCTTTGGAAATAGCAGAGAATTCCAATTTGGGACAAGCAAGCTACAGCAAAGCCATAGGCAAGTCAGCAGAACAAAGAAGAATGTTCTTTTATAGAAGAAAGAGGGTGGGGCAGTGAGGAGGGCTGTTATAAACAAAAAGTCCATTGGAATCACCAGGGAGTTTGAAGCACAATGGTTTTTTGGTGGCTGAGTTGACAGTCTCTCATTGGCTAGGAGCAAACCTTCCTTCCTCTTACTGGGTAGTGTGGTCTTCTGGTGGGTCCGCAGTTGACCAGGAGTGGTAGGGTCTTAGAGCTCCCCCTGCTGTCCTCCCGACTCCATATTAAACGAGGTTTCCTTTTACTCATGTTCACAAAACTTTCTAAATTAATTTACTACCCGTCTCCCCATTGTCATAATTTTTATGACTCTCTATTTGACTGCCAATCTCCCTGTCAGAATTGATGATTACTGGCTTCCTTAATTTTAGCAGTGAAATTGGTGGTTGTTGAGAAGTCAGCTTTAAGCCTGACAGAATCATCTGAGTGTTTCACAGACATTTATAATTTCAGCCGATTGCCTGACTTGAAACCCCCCCCCCCTTTGACTTGAGTCTTGTGGTATGACTAAGGATGGTGTGTTAAGTTGCTGAGCTCTCTGTTAATACTTACTGTGTTTGGCCGCCCAGCACCCATTTTCCCTTCTAGGAACACCCACTCTACTTTGAGGAATTCGCTCTTCCTGACCCCCATCCCTCATCTGGGGTCAGGTTCATGCAGATGTCAAAGCTAAGGCTTGGACTTTGAGTCTCCAATTGTCAAGGACACCAGAAACTGTTGGCGGTTCAGCCCAAGCCGGCCAAAGGCGCCTCACAAGGGCATTTGTGGTTGTGTGTGCTTGAGCAGAGCCCTGTGCCTGGGTCCCTCACACTGACTGCTCCACACTGGTTCCTTCAAATACATCCCCACAACCACTCAATTATCCAGCATGGCTTCCCCTTTCCCCACAACCGAAGTGTTCTACAAAAAAACCCCCCACCTTTTATCCTCTCTTTCTTTTCCTTCTGTCTTGAGGTCTTTCCTGACCCGGCTCCTCTCTCCCAGACTTGCACTTGCGGACACTCTTCCTGTCCCCTGACCCCTGTAACTTCAGCCTTTAAGGAGGATGCTGGCAAAGACAGTGCTTTAGAGTGGAAGTCCTTAAACAATAGAGGTAGTGGTGTTGGGCTTGTTATTTTATACTACTTGGATGATGATGTAAACACAGGCAAAGAACATCCAAAGGAGAAAAGCAAAGGTGTTGATTCAGAGCCTGCTGGAGCCATAGAGCCAGCCAGCCGCCTTTGCTTGCTTTTGGCAGAGACTCAAGAACCAGGCAGTGGAGAGGGGAAGCTTTACAGTGGGAAAAAAAGAAGCTTCGGTTGGGGCTGGCTAGAAGCTCGCATTCTATGCAGTTGGTTAGGGGATACAGTGGGCTTTTTCTGGTTGATGCTAAGTTGCAGGAAGGGACAGAAATGAAGGAAGCTGGCCATCTCGATCAAGTCCAGATTTTGGTCGGCTATGGGGCCGACAGCTGGGGTCCTCAGCCACAGTTCGACTGACCCATATTCCCTGCCTGTTGTCTGCTTATCCAGTCTCTCAGTGCATGCCTATGTTGGTGGTTTAGGTGTTTGTTTGTTTGTTTAATCCTTGATGCTTTCTAGTTGCTGTTAAGTTCCATTTCCAATGCAAAAGAAAGGAAATGCTAAGAAATAAAATTCTTTGTTCAAAGTCACCTGTTGAAAGTTCTGGTTTCTACTCGCTTGGTGGTTTTGGTTTTGTGTTAACACACGATGATTTTCTTGTAGTTTCCCTCAGTGGTATCCAAACACAGGTGGTCAGGGCCTCCCCATATAAAGAGATTTTTAAATTCCTCTTGAATCACATCTTATGCCTCTGAATACAATTTTTTGAAAAGAGTCTGCAAGACAGCCCAAGTAAGAGTTTTCTTCCCTGCGTGCTTGTGATCAAGATGTTTTTCCCGCAGTCATCCTACATCGGAATGAGCTGGGAAGTTTGTCTGAGATGCAGACCCCCAGGGCTCACCGCAGACTTCATGCGCCAGACTGTCTGGAGGGGGATCCACAGCTTTTTGGTGCCTTTACTTGTTGGTATACAAGAAATTCCCAGAGTGATTCTTAATGTCATCCGGCAGGTACTCGGGGCCGGGCTGGCATTTGGCAATCACTGAATTAGGAATTCCACTGCTACACGTTGCCGAAATTAAGGCTGTCACATCATTTACAATTTTTTTTTTTTGAATGTTGCATTTGACGGCATGCGCAGATTTACATTTGTGCGTTCTGATGCTTGGAGACTGTGCGGCCCAGGGGATTTTGTGATTGGCTGCTCTCATATCTTTCTCACCTCATGGAGGTGGGGACAGGCTAAGGCAGGCCATCTTGGTTATTTCGGGGCCTTAAACATTTTGCCAAGTTTCCTGATCCCAGAAACAAATGTGAAGACCAAGTCTTCCCAACGTTACAGAGTTCATGAGAGTGGAATCCTAAGCGTGAGTCCGTGTAACATCTCACGGTTAATTTAAAGAAAGGAGTATCTCTATCATTTAATCATGGTGCCTAAAATAGCTCTCGCTCTAAATTCTTTCAAGCCTGGCAGTACAAAAAGACAGAAGTTCCGTACTGTGTCAGACAGTAAGTCCCCTGCTTCTTCCAGAGCTGTTCTGGGCTGAACGTTAATTAGAATTCCCTTCCGCACACTCCTGACAGGCCTTCACGCATCCAGAGCAGAACGATCCCCAGCCGGGCAGAGGCTCTGCTCCCGGTGAGTCCGGCCCCTGTGCAGTGCGTGCCCGTGTCCTCCGGACCTGCCGAAGGATCGCCGGCGGTAAAGAAACGCACTGCCTGTGGGTGTCAGCTCTTCAGCCGTCTCCCCGGCTCTCACAGGCGGTGGATTCCGGAAATGCCACAGATCTTTTCAGGGTACCCGTGGTGGGGGGACCTCACGGCCTCCTGAACCTCAGACACAACGGCCCTGAAGGCAGGTGTCAGCAGAGAGGGCTCCTCAGCCAGCAGACACCCCTTCAGTGTGGCTCCATGCCTTCATCCGATCATTCATTCAAGCAACAAGCCCCCCAGAGTTTGTCCCAGGGGGCTGCTCCTCTGGGAGCATGAGTGGGGTCTGGTCCTGCCCCCAAGGAGCTCAGAATGTATTTGGGGATTGGGTCACACACTGTGCTGCCATGATGTATATGTTCTGATAAGAGGCGACATCACAGCCACATTGCAGACATTCTGACTTAATGGGAGTGACAGCCGCCTGCACCTGCGATGGCCATGGGCGTTGGGCTGAGGACCCTCTCTAGGAGAGCCTCGGGCTCTCAATCACAGCACAACACCTGCTGTCAGCCTGGGCTCTGATGGGTGCCAAAGAGCCTTTTACTAATCACAGACTCAGATAACAGGGCTGGGGCGCCTGGGTGGCTCAGTCGGTTGGGCGTCTGACTTTGGCTCAGGTCATGATCTCACAGTTCATAAGTTCATCCCCTCGTCGGGCTCTGTGCTGACAGCTCAGAGCCTGGAGCCTGCTCCAGATTCTGTTTCCTTCTCTGTCTCAAAAACAAGTAAACATTAAAAAAAGAAAAAGAAAATGGTTACTTGTTCTTTACAAATTGGAGCACACTCAGTGACTTATTAGCATTTCAGTTATGACACAATAGGCTTTGTTCTAAAAGATTTGCCTGAATTATCTTATTTAGTATATAATCGAAAAACAGACACTGATGCCGATAGTAAAAATGAGGACACAAAGGCACAGATTAAGGAACTTGTCCCATGGATACTGCTGTGGGCTGGCACAGACCCGAGATTCAAAGTCAGGCCATTTGGTCCGGTGCCAGAGCTCCTGAGGCCTCTGCTTCCAGAGTTACATGCTTTCCCATGGGATACAGACCCAATTGCTTAATCTTTTATTTAAGGCAGTCTTGCCCCATCTTCCTCTTCACTCATCTTGAACTAATTTTCTACAGTTTTATCCTGAGGCCAAAGTGAGCTCAGCCCTTCTCGAACATGTGGTGTCTTTCTTGTGCTAGGTAGGTTCCTCCCATCCATGTGTGAAATTCCCTCTGCCATCTTTAATCTCTGTATTTGCAAATCACACCTGTCTTACAAAATCTGACTTTCTGTCTTAATATCCCTTTTACGTGAACCATCCAGTGTCCCTGGGTATATCTTCAGCATTTAAAATATTGGCCTTAGTGTTTCCCTGTAAATCTTCAGAAGAATCTTATTATATAAAGCAGGGTGATTGCAGAAATACAGACTTTTTTTTCTATAAAGCTGGTATGGAGGACCATCACGTAGAGTTAAAAAAAAAAAAAACAACCTCAATCAAATGTTTAAGAAAAGTAAGCCATTTTCAATGTGCATTCTACTGTGCTGTGATCCTTAGCATAAAGTGCTAAATGTTGTCTTTTTAAGCAATAGCAATCTTTATCGCCAGTGCACGTTAGCATAAGTGGTTTAAAACATAACTGACTTTTCTGAAAAACTATATAAAAGTACCTGAAACTCTCAATGTAACTATATTAAGTGTTGCCACAAGGAGAAAGAATAGATTTTGGGAAATCACCTTTCAACCTGATCTCTAAACTCTTTGTACTTTTTAAGGTTGTGTTTCTTCTCTTAGGATTCTAAGTTTCCTTAATGTTTTAGTCCAGTTTTGCGGTTGGAATCATTTCAGTGTTTTTAAGATGCCGATGGGTTAAAGCAACTATATTCCTACATCTGTTGCTTAAATTTTATTAATCTTAAGAAATCTGATTGATTTTGATGAATTCTTTTTATTGTTTTTAAAAATTTTTAATGTTTATTTATTTGAGAGAGAGAGAGAGAGAGAGACAGAGCATGAGCAGGGGAGGGGTAGAGAGAGAGAGAGAGAATCCGAACCAAGGCTCAAACTCACAAACCATGAGATCATGACCCAAGATCATGAGCTGGATAGTTCAGCTGGTTGGGTGTCCGATTTCAATTTAGGTCCTGATCTCACAGTTAGTTCATGAGTTCAAGCCCCACATCTGACTGATTGCTGTCAGCACAGAACCTGCTTCTGATCCTCTGTCCCCTTCTCTCCACCCCTCCCTTGCTTGCACTCTCTCAAAAATAAATAAATATTTTAAAAAACGATAGCATTGTGGAGTTACCATTAGATGACAAGGAAAGGTATTTTGAGATTCACGGATCAAAAAAAAAATCTTTGTAATAACAAGTATCTCTTTCCCCCTATAAATTATCCGAATGAATTAAATCATGGTTAAGTTATCAATCACATTGTTAACACTTCTTAATAAAAACATATGCCTCTAACTACTCAAAATCCTTTCCAGCCATGTGGCTTTTGTGGGCAGTAAGAGCAATGGTTAGGGCTCAAATACCGTCTGGACCATTTTACCATTTGGGGGCCTCAGGCTTAGCAAGTGGTCTTTCTCCCTGTCATCTGTAGAGAGGGGAATCCCATTGATTCCGTACAACAGCGACTGTGGTACGGTGACCACCCGATAAACAGTTACCATCACAACTATATTTGTATGTTACGCACGGAGGCTTCTGGTAGGATATTTTTCTCTAGTCTAACGAGTTGGACACCTGTTGAGGTGAAATTACCTGCATGTATTAATTTTTCTTCAGTCTTCTTGACCGTTTGCTGAGTTTCCTTCTTCCATCGGCTGGAATCGGTTCTTCCTCTTGAGAAAGAACACAGCGGACCTCCCATTGGCTACTCTCCTCCTTCCAATGGCAACTGTTGTGTGAATTTGTTTGTTTCCCTTATTGGGGGGCGGGGTTGGGAAGGCAGCGGGGACAGTGCTCAGTCTCCCCCTCCTGATCCCCGCTCTCCAGCAGTGCGGATAGAGGCTGCCTGATGCGGCAGCACCTTCACATGTCCAGAATGTCCTTGATAACCACCTGTATGCTCATTCCTGGGAAAATATATTCCAAACACTGTTCGTATATGAAGCGAAATGAGCTTCTAAACAGCCAACCAGCCTTGTTCTACGTGGCCCATGCTGCTTTTCCTCACTTTACTGTATCTTTATCCCTTGTTTCTGGGGTTCTAAAAATGGGCTTCCTTTGTAGACACAAGGAAGCTCTGTGTCTGGGTTGATCACACAGCCAAAAACCCACACCCTAAACCACTGGTGTGTCATTGAACCCCCAGAGTTCAATACCTCTGCAAGTGCACTCAGTGAGATGCCCGAAGTTATATATCCACTGAAATATAATGACTTTCAGCAGGGGTTGGCATTGTTTCAACAATGGCCTACAGCCTGTTTTGTGTAGGCTGAAAGCTAAGGATAGTTCTTAGATTTTTAAAAGGGCAGTTAAACAAACAAATAAACAAATTGAATAAAAGAAGAATATGTAACAGACATCATTTACGATTTTTTTTTTCATTTTTTGGGAGAGAAATACATACACAGAGCATGAGTGGGAGAGGGGCAGAGAGAGAGGGAGACACAGAATCCGAAGCAGGTTCCGGGCTCCGAGCTGTCAGCACAGACCTGGACGCGGGGCTCGAACTCATGAACTGTGAGATCATGACCTGAGCCGAAGCTGATGCTTAGCCAAATGAGCCACCCAGGCACTCCTATAACAGAAACCGTATGGGACCTGCAAAGTTTTAAAAACTTGCTTTGAAGTTTCAAGAACAAGCACAAATCAGTATATGGTTTTAATTTAAAACGAGTGTAAGAAAAATAACAAGGAAGCAGTGCGGCCGGTGGAGGAGCTGGGAGTCCTGGAATGACCTCTAACTCAAGTGATGAACTTGCCTGGGATCTCAGATCACTTATCCAGACAGCATCTAAAACAGCTAGACACAATCTGGTCTCATATGTGAATATGAATACGTTGTTTCTAATTCCTTGTTAATTTCCTGAGCTTCCGCTAACCTGCTTTGCCTGAGGTTTCTTGAAATGTGTACCTGGTCACCCTGCTGTATTATTCTGGAAACAACACAGTGAAAACGGTCCTTTAATGATACTGATTCTGGCCCATCTGGGAACATTATTCCACAAGGGAGGAGTCTCTGTGAAAACTCTGACTTTTGAGAATAAACAGTTGTTTTCTCTAAATCACCCACAGGACAGACCACCAACCAAATTGTATCTTTCTTTCCAAATCGTACAAAGTTTCCAAGGTTTTGTTAACAAATTTGATTTCTTTACAATGGGGAAACATGTTCTCTGTTTGCGTTTCCAGATTCATTTTTTTTTCAAAGGCTGCCCTTTTACACAAAGCATGTTTCTATACTCTGTGCTACAAGTGGATTCTAATGACAAGAATCTGCATTCTGTGACAGGCAGCACACATGGACCGTATTGCTGCTGACTGTGCATATTTGCAGAAGGACCCGGAAATTTTGAAAGGATATAAAAAAATCTGCACAGAAAATGATAAATGAGGAATTAATCTATGATGTAGTGGACAAACTCCATAGTAAGAGTAGAACAATTAAAATTAAAGAACATCCCGGGGCGCCTGGGTGGCTTAGTCGGTTAAGCGTCCGACTGTCGCTTCGGTCATGATCTCGCGGTTCNGGGTTTTGGCACCAAAAAAATAAAAATAAATAAAAATAAAAAAATAAAATTAAAGAATATAAATTAGGAATACCATTTATTTTCTTAAAAATCTACCTCAAAATTCACCAGTTCTAGGTCTTATTTCTACTCATATACAGTATTTTCCCTGAATTCATCATAAGTCTCCTGGTTTTATCTAACAATCGAGAAGCAGATTGGTAATGTTTGTTTCCTTGTTGTTTTTGTAAACTCACTTTCCACCTTACTTGGGGGAATTTGTTGTCACCGCTGTTCTCCTGACCAACACGCTACAGTGTGTCATCTACTCGGGAAGCACTCTTCTTTTCAGGCAACTCGAAAAATTCTGTTTCATCACAGAGATGATTTGGTCGGTGTGAACAATGTCGTCTCTGACACTCAAGACTTGTTTTTTAAAGAGTCAGATTCATTCATTCATTCAGGAATTTATTTATTTTTATTTTTTAAATGTTTTATTTATTTTTTTGAGAGAGACAGACAGACAGCATGAGCAGGGGAGGGTCAGAGAGAGGGAGATACAGAATCGGAAGCAGGCTCCAGGCTCTGAGCTGTCAGCACAGAGCCCAGCGCAGGGCTTGAACCCATGAACCGTGAGATCATGACCTGAGCCGAAGTCGGACGCTTAACCGACTGAGCCACCCAGGCACCCCTGAATTTATTTATTTTGATATTGTCTTTCACAGAACAGAAGCTTTTAATTTTAACAGACTCCAACTTATCAGTGAATTCTTTGATGGATCGTGCCTTCAGCGTTGCATCTGAAAAGACACACTCAAACCCAAGATCATCTATATTTTCTCCTTTTTTATCTTCTATGAGGTTTATAGTCTTGCATTTTACATTTAGGTTCCTGATCCATTTTGAATTTGTTTTTTTGGGTTAGGGTGTCAGGTCTGTATACAGATTCATTTCTTTGTACCATTTGTTGAAAAGACGGTCTTTTCATTTACTCTTTCGAGGTGTACAAATTGGTAAATTTTGACAAATGTATATAGTCACATGAGCGCCGCCACAACTGAGATGTGGAATATTTCTATCATCCCGAAATGTTCTCCATGTCTCGTTATGGTCTGTCTTCTGCTCCTTTCAAATCCTGACAATTACTGATTGACTTCTGTCCCTATAGTCTTGCCTTTTTGTGAATGTCTTATAAATGTATCATATAATTTGAAGCCTTTTGTGTCTGGCTTCTTTCACCGAGTATGATGCGTTTGAATGTCATTCACACGGTTGCATGCGTCATAGTTTATTTAGTTATTTGTTTTTACTGTTGAACCGTATTTCATTGTATAGATGTACCACCATCTGTTTATCCATTGCTGATGAGCATTCAGGTTGTTTTCAGTTTGAGATTATTATTAATTCAGATCCTATAAACCTGCACACACAGGGCTTTGTTTTTCTTGGGTAAAGGTCTGGGGGTAGGATTGCTGGGTCACGTGATAATTGTATATTTAACATGCAAGAAGTTGCTAAACTGTTTTCAAATGTGGCTGGAGCGTTTTGTATTCTCACCACTTGTGTCTGAGGGTTCAACTGACTCAAACTTCTTCCTACCGCTTGGTACTGTCAGTCTTTAAATTGTAACCATTCTGGTGTGCGTAGTGGTATCTCGTCTTGTTGTAATTTGCATTTCCTTAGAAATGAATGATCATAAGCCTCTTTTCACATGTTTATATTTCATCTATATCTCTTCTTTGGTGGTGAGTCTGTTCGAATTCTTTCATTTTTTTCATTAGGTGAAGAGTCATTTAAAATACCTTTCCNTGAGTGTTATGTGGAAACTAATTTGACAATAAACTATTAAAAAAAAATAAATAAAAAAAAATAAATAAAATACCTTTCCTTGTTTTCCCAAAGCTGACCAAGAACAGGATGCATTTCTTTCCCTAATATCCCAGGTATTTCTTATGAGCTTAAAGTTAGAAATACTCTTTCCTCCCTCCACTCCCACCTTTTTTTAAAATCCTGATTTAAATCTGGATTTTTTAAGCTTTTTAAATGTTTTAAATGAAAATTTAAAAACAGGAGGAGGGGGAAGCTCCCCGGTATGGTAGCTTGTACTATGAAGTCCTATATCCCTGGTCCCATTGTATCCATGAGACCACTCTGGCATTTTCTGTTATTTACATAACCCTTCCCATGTGAGCAAGGATCATTCACC